>NC_059326.1:149573214-149874285 GCF_018350155.1 Leopardus geoffroyi
AGTTGCCTTTTAGCTTTGCTGATTGTTTCCTTTACTGTGCAGAAGGTTTTTATTTTGATGAGGTCCCAGCAGTTCTTTTTTGCTTTTGTTTCCCCTGCCTCCGGTGATGTGTTGAGTAGGAAGTTGCTTTGGCCAAGATCAAAGAGGTTTTTGCCTGCTTTCTCCTCGAGGATTTTGATGGTTTCCCGTCTTACATTTAGGTCTTACATCCATTTTGAGTTTATTTTTGTGTATAGTGTATAAAAGGTCTATTTTAGAAAAAAGTGGACCATGAGGTCATGACCTGAGCCGAAGTCATACACATAACTGACTGAGTCACCCAGGTGCTCCTGTTTTGTTTTGTTTTTTTAATGAGAGCAAATATATATTATATTCCTACTCTCTTTTTTACCATGGCTTACGAGAAGCTAAGAACTATGTTTAATACTCAAATACCTTCTCATAATTTATGAGTTCTTGAGTTTGGGCTCTGCACTGACAACACATAGTCTACTTGGGATTCTCTCTCTCCCTCTCTTTCTCTGTCCCCACCCCTGCTCACTCTCTCTCTCATTCTCTCTCAAAGTAATAAACATTAAAAAATTAACATAATTAAAAAAAATAAAATAGGACAGCCTGAGTTGGCTTCATTATGAGGGCAATATTTATATTTTTTTTAAGTTTATACACTTATTTTGAGGGATGGAAGGAGGGGAAGAGAGAGAGAGAGAGAGAGGCAGACAGGGAAAAAGAATCCTAAGCAAGTTCTGCACTTTCAGCTCAGGGCCCCACACAGGACTCAGTTTCATAAACCATGAGATCATGATCTGGGCCGAAATGAAAAGTTGGAAGCCTAACTGACTGAGCTATTAGGCACTCTGATATTGATATTTGTGATACTTAGAATTGCTGTTTTAAAAAGTTGATAATTTCATAATATTTGTTGTTTCTGTGTCTGTTTATTGTTTTTTCTCTCCTGGTTGAGTTCCGTTTTTCTATAACCCTTGTAATTTTTAATTAGATGTGAATTTTACAGTTGTGAGTTAATTTTGTTGTCCTTCAAAGAGTGTTGGATTTTTTTTTTTCAGCACACAGTTAAGTTACTTGGAATAACGTTGATCCTTTTAAGCTTTTCAGCTTTAAGAACAGAAGTTCAGCCCATCCTTTACTCAAGGGATTTATTAGCTCCACCACAAAAGTGAGACCCTTTGTGAAGTTGCTATCCCTTGTGTCTTGAGATCTTTCCCCCTCTAGCATTTTGGAACACAGACTCTACTGCCTGCTTGGTGTGACTTTGGTGATGTTTGACCTACGCTCTCCTGTGGTTATTTCCTCTGCCTTCAGGAGTTCCACCTCGCCTCTGTGCAGATTCGTGTTCAGCCCAAGGCTGGGGACGGCTTTCTCCCCTGATCTCCAGAGCTCCCTCTGGTACAGCTCTCTCCTCTCCAGTTCTTGGCCATGCACATTTGAGCTGCCTACGCTTTCCTCCTCTCTCATTTCTGTGTCTTCAAGGCAGCAAGATCTCCAGGCTGTTTGGATTCTCTCTTTCCCCAGGCCCTGAAAAACTGCCATTGGCAGTTCTAGTGTTCAGCTTCCCCTTTTCTAAGAAATCACCTGTCCGTGCTGTGTAGAATCCAATGTTTAAAAACAATTACTTCACTTTTTCCTAAATTTATAATTGTTTAGAGGAGAAGGGTAATTTCTTTAGAAGTTAATCCTTCATGAATGGAAGCAGAAATCCTTTAGAATATTTAAGGTAGCAGTGTGGAGTTAACACTCTGATGAGATTTTTAAAATATATCTTTAGCTACTGAAGATTGAAAACACCAACTTTTTTTCTCAGCCTGTTATGACCTTTTCTTTATTCCTTCAGGTCTTCTCACCAAGACCAGAATACATAGCGTCATGGAATACTTGAATGAGAAGGGTTCTTATTTTATTTGCACGAAAATTGTCTGGATGAAAAATGTGAATATAAATGCAATTATGTGGGGATTTTATGTCCTGTATATTTCTTCATTTCCATTCAAACAACATCAAAATAAGCTCAAAGGTAAACATTAGGTCCTAAGAAAAAGAAAAAAATGTAATTTTTTTCTCTAACTGTAGAAAAATAGCATATAAGAGAAGTAATATTTTGAATAGCTGACTGTTGTCTCACTAAATTCAAGAACATGTAAATCCGGCCCCAAACAGCATAGGTTTTTCCTGCACCTATGGCTAAGTTCTTCAGGCATTAGTGGTTGACAAGCACCTTACCTTGGCGATGATGTCCATATTCCAAAGACAATACAATATATTTTTCATATGGATGCAAATCTTAGAAATCAGGGCATATGATTGTTTTCTTAAAAGCCTACATTGAAGAATTCTTTTTAGTTTTTTTTTTTCAGGTTTTAGTGCTTTTGCTTAAGAAACACCGCAGGTGACAAGTAATTCCTGGAACCCCTTCTGACCTTTAGAATAGCACAGAGAACACAACACTATATGAGGCGAAACACCAATTTGATCACAATGCTACTCTTTTATAACAGAAAGAAATTGATTCTTCAGCTTCTTTTTCCAGGCAAGGCCTTTCAATGACATCATTCTGTACAGAGAGTGATCATAGACTTCATTTTAAATGGGCAGTGTTTCATGACAAATTAGAATTTGTGTATTCTAACCAATGAGGAGTAAAACATCATTGGTCTATGTTGCCTTTTTTGTTGTTACTCATCAATATAATTCAGTTCCTATCGCACTTTAAACATGTACTTTTTATAATGATTCTAAAACGTATGGTCATTTATGAGCTTTTTTTAAAAAAAATTTAATGTTTATTCATTTTTGAGAGATGGAGAGAGACACAGCATGAGTGGTGGAGGGACAGAGAGAGAGGGAGACACAGAATCCAAAGCAGGCTCTAGGGTCTGAACTGTCAGCACAGAGCCGAATGCAGGGCTTGAACCCACAGACTGCGAGATCATGACCTGAGCTGAAGTCAGACGCCCAACCCATTGAGCCACCCAAGCACCCCTATGAGGTATTTTTTAATGTTCATTTCTAATTCATGTTAAGAAATTTAAAAACAGCCTTAAGAACCCATTGATAAATAGGGAAATGCATACATATATACACACAGATACATGTATGAAACTGCACTGTGTTCAAAAAAGTATACAAATAGATGTACCAAAAATAGACATTAAAAATGCTATTTTACTGCTTTCTTAGGGCTGCTGCAACAAAGTACTAAAAACTGAGTAGTTTAAAAGAACAGAAATGAATTGATTCAGTTCCGAGACTCAAAGTCTGAAATCAAGGTCATTCCCCCTCTGCAACCTATAGGAGAATCCTTCCTTGGCTCTTCTTTGCTTCTAGTGGTTTGTCTACAGTCTTTAGTATTCCTTGGCTTATAGACCCATCATTCTAATCCTTGGTCTTTACTTGGTCTTCCCTCTGTGCAAGTCTGTCTCTGGGTCCACATTTTCCATTGCCCCTTTTTATAAGGATACCAGTCAGATTGGATTAGGGTCTACCCTAATAAGCTCATTTTAATATGATTACCTCTTTGAAGACTCTATTTCCGCATAAGGGTTCATTCTCAAGTGCTAGGGGTTAGGACTCCAACATATCTTTTTGGGGCACATAATTCAACCCATAATAACTATCAAGTAATTTAAATACACACACACACACACACACACACACACACACACACACACACAACATCTTTATTTAATTTTTTAAAACAAGAAAAACAACAAATACAGTTATAGAAATAAGAGTAGTGGTAACATGTATTGAGTATCATTCCATTGAGCATGAAGTATCTTCCTTAGTTCTATGAGGAAATCAGTGTATAGTCTCCATTTGACCTCATTTGACAAAATGGGGAAGTTGGGGCACCTGGGTGGCTCAGTCGGTTGAGTTTCTGACCTCAGCTCAGGTCATGATCTCACATCCTGTGAGTTCAAACCCTGCTTCGGGCTCTGTGCTGACAGCTCAGAGCCTGGAGCCTGCTTCTGATTCTGTGTCTCCCTCTCTGTCTGCCCCTCCCCTGCTCATGCTCTGTCTCTCTGTCAAGAATAAATAAACATTAAAAAAAAAAAAAAGTTTAAAAAAATGGGGAAGTAATGTACTCAAAGTCACACAACTATTGAGTGATAAAACTAGGAGTCAAATCAATGTCTGTCTGAAGTAAGAGTCAAGACTTTTTAACCACTGGCATTCTTAAACTACTTTTGTACCATTAATGCCTTCAGTTGTGTGAGACATCCTTGGAACTCTTTTCAGAAAAATGTTTCCAAAGCATAAAAGGAAACACATAAAATTAACAAAAAAATTCTTTCAAAACAAAACTTTCATTTTTAGGTAGAAAATGTACAAATATTGACAATTTTATATGGTTCATACCAAGAGTAATATATGTGCTTCTTTACTAGTAATTAAGTAAGATCAAGTGATACATTCAATAATTACCATAACTTCAAAATATGTGTAACAATTTTTCAGTATATTTGTTGTAACTTTAATGTGATATGAAAATCTTTGTGATGGCTATTGGTGACAAAATCATAGATGCTGCTAATGCTGTGTTGTAATTTTTTTCCTATTTTAATAATTGAAGGCAGTTATCAATTTTAGTTAGGATAGTGAAATTAAAGCTATATATTTTTCCCCTAAAAGTTCACAGAGCCTTTGGAGGGCAGTTGGAGAGTTTATGAATTCCAGGCTAAGAACCCATGTACTAAATTTTGGCCAATTGGAGGGCTCCTAAGTGATTTTTTTATTTGATATAAATGCTTGAAAAGTAATTTCATTGGCCTTAAATTTGTTTATTTTTTAGTACACAATGAAATTTTTCTTTATCTTTGGATAGCCCATATCAGCCATATTGCCTTATCACTTTATATATGCCCTATAGACAAAGTGCTCTATGGGGACATGCTCATGTTTCAATGAATATATACACGTAACTTTTACTTAGGAGATGTAAAGTAAATAAAAGGCTGCTTATGATAACTTTTAAATTCCCCTCTATCTGTTGTATTTTAGTTGGTAAATTTTCTCTAAGCTCTTCACTCAATAACATGTGTGCACACATAGCAACTCATTGTCCAATATAATATTCTTTAATTTGCTAATAAGGTGGGTAGACAGGTGGATGGCAGAGGAAAAGGAGTTATTAACAGAGCAAAGGAAGTGTGACATTAAGACATAGAATACATGGTTATTTATAGGAAGGAAAAGATTTTTGTTAGAGCTCTCTCAATTCGTTTCTCCATGGTATTTCTTGATATTCTTTGACCTCCTTTGAGGTATTGACCTTACTCTTAGAGACACCATCCTGAACAGTCCCTGCCAAATTTGACCAAGGAAAAATGTGTCTGTTTAAGACACAATTTCATTTCCTCTTATTCAATGCATTAGAATACAGAACAAAATTAACCTAATAACACTGGTGCATTTTCAAGAACAGCCAACTGTAAAACAGAGTGATAAAACAAGCAGTTTGTAAATTTTCTTTTTACAACACTCTTGTTAAACTAATTTAAGTGTCCTGCCTCCAGGAGCAGCTTAGAGAGGATACACTTTAAGTGATTATTCCTAAATAGGTTATTATTTTAAATAGATTCCTTAAGAGTCACATGTGTGGCATTTGGTTAATCCATTACATTTCCAATTAGAAACAAGTGCTTTTTATGGAAGGCAAATTATTTTATATGCTCCACAGCTGCACTTAGGACAGAAGACTCAGCCCATGACATTCCTCTTGAAAAACATTAAGGGAAGCTCTATCCCATGCCCAAGGGTGATTAAGCTTCTTAAATCACTTCTGATATATGACAGAAGTAGTCTCTTCTAATCCTATTTCTCTGAAATAATAAACTTTCTATTCCACATGGGCTTGCAGGACTCAGATCATTTTTGCTCCTAGTCTTAGCCCATGTGTTTATTTTAATGACCACTGCTCAATAGTTGAGCAAGCAACCTCTGAACTCATTCATACTGATAATTTATACAGCATTGACAGGATGTACTCTGAGCTGGGCTCACACCACATATGTGATACTTACATTTGATCTACTAATTAACAATTGGAAAATCTCTAGTTGTGTTTCAAAGCTTAGTGCTTAAGACTTTGATTTGATTCCAATCTGCATTCTGTCACTTATTAGCTGTATGACGTCGAATAAGTTATGTCCCTAAACTTTAGTCTCCTCAAGGACAAAATGGAAATAGTAACTATCTCCTTTATAGAATTAGTATGAAAAATGAATGACAATATCTATGTAAAATGCTTAGCACTAAGCCCAGCCCATAGTAAACCCTCAATAAATCGCTATTACTATCATTGTTAAGATACGTAGATAAGCCTACCCCACCTCAAAGAAGATTGAAGTGACTCTGGCCAGGGTCTTATGACTAGAGCTAGAGTCAAACGATTTGTACAAGATGCCCAAAACACAAATATCTGGGATTGGAATTCCATGGTAAAATCCTTAGAGGGTCTAAGAAATCAAGATCAAAAAGAGAAGTTGGCAAATCCAAAAACTAAAGATAGTTACCTTTCAAAATGTAGGTTACAAGACTGGTGGGATTAGAAAGTATTTGGAGTGAGTCTAGCAGCAAGGGGTGCTGGGAGAATGGCAAGAAGGTGTCATAGTTTAGTTCCATTGGCATCAGAAACTGGCAAGTGAGTCATTCTGGCTAGCTCAAAAGTATAGGGGTATAGTGGACAAAATGCAGAGTGTACCTAATCATTATTCAATTTTAAGTGCCTATATACTTCCAGGTTTTGAATCTCATTCTAGACATAGATAGGTTCAAGGACATGGCTTTTTGCCTTCAAGTATCTTAGAAGAGGACAGACATCAATAAAGAAATAACAATTTTCAACTTTCTTGCTTAGGTGATGAATAAACTATTACACAGATAAGTAAACTATTCAGAGGTGCAGGTTTGAGGGGAGATAAAATGAATTCTTTGGAAATGTTGAGTGTGAACTTCCTGTTAGTCATTCAGGACTTACAAACTGATGGCTAAATACGTAACTGGAGCTTAGACAAGAGGGCTGAGTTTGTTGTCTGTCAGCATAGGTTTGGGAGTTACAGACAAAGGATGGTACATTAGTCTTCTCAGGCTGCCATAACAAAATACCACAGACTAAGTGGCCTAAACAACATAAATGTATTTTTCTCACAGTTCCAGAAACTGGGAAGTCCAAGATCAAGGTGCTGGCAAATTGGGTTTCTGTTAGGGGCTCTCTTTCTGGGTTATGGACGGCCACCTTCTCACTGTGTCCTCATATGGTCTTTCCTGGGTGCATGAACATGGAGAGTGAGCAAGCTCTCTGGAGTCTCTTCTTATAACACTGCTATTCTAACAGATCTGAGGCCCCCACTTTAGAACCTCATTTAACCTTAATTACTTCCTTAGACTCCCCATCACCAAATACAACCATGCTGAAAGTTAGTGCGTGAACATATGAATTTGGGGAAGCACAAACATTTAGTCTATAACCTACAGAATAAGATTTCCAAGGACAGTGTAGAGAATGAGAATCAAAGCCAAAGACAAAAGTATAGAAAGCTGGTATGAAAGTGTAGGTAGTAGAAGAGAAAGTGGTAGAGGAACTCTGAAAGAGTGGTCAGAGTAAGAAACAAATTAAAAAAGAGAATTGTATCCAGTTGGTATAAAAAATTGAGAGGTGTTCAAGTAGTGAATAATCAATATCATTGTGACAGGTCAAGCAAAAATAAAGTACCAGATACTTGGCTGTCCTACAGTTAACTTGATATTAAGGTAGAAACATTTAGGAAAAGTTACAGATGTTTACAAAGAAGATTTTTTTTTAAAGTACAATGTGCCCTGGAAATGCAGATGTCATATTTGGCTTTATCTCCTCAACATGGTGCCTGGAATGAGGGAAGCAGTGAATAAACTTTAGTAATACTGTACTCAAAGCGAAAGAAAAGAGAAAGAGGCCCTTGTTATTGCTAGCTGCTTGCTTTTTCTTATCATCACTTGTACTTTATCAATATGACTATTATATTTCCTGAAATATCTGGGAATGAGGCATTATCAGTAGAAAATGAGGATAGAGAAACTTCTATGACTCACTTTTAAAATAGGCAGTGGACACAGAAAAGAAAATGTTCTTAATAAGATGATATACTGAATAACAACAACAAAAAAACTTGACATGAGAAGAAATGTACATGTAAACAAGAAACAATGTGTTTATTCAGAATAATTGCCAAAAATATCCATATACTTTAAAAACATTATTTGTGAAATTTCCATATATGCTTTTGTATTTATACCCATGTAGTCACTGATTTACTTGGTAAAATACCACTGACCCTCAAAACTGAATAAATTCTAGATTTTATGCAAAACAAAAATTACAAAATGAAGATTTGTTTTTCATACCAAGCTATAATAAAAGTCTAATAAAGCAGAAAAAAGAAAAAATAAATTTTTTTTGAATGAGGGGGCTTTTTGCTGACTCTACTCAGTTGGTAGAACGTGTGACTCTTAATCTCAGGGTTTTGAGTTCAAGCCCCACACTGGGTGTGGAGATTACTTAAAAAAATTAAAAAAAAAATTAATGAAAATACACTTGAGTTCCATGCCTAGAAAGAAGTAGAGGTGAATATGTTATTTTAACAATGTCGAGGGGCTATTTTATTGAATAGAAGTATATCAATGAGAAATCTGGCATTGTTTCAGCTACTGAAATAGTAATATCTGGGAATATTTGGAAAGATCAACACAAAAACATCTCTTAGACTTATAGTGCATTTCTGAGGACAGGTGCATTTATTACCTCATTCCTTTTCAAAATATCCTGCAATGGAGATGTTCCTCCCAGCCATGTTTACAAATTAGAAAACAGACTCAAGTAGATAAAGAGATTTTCCCAGAATCATGCATGTTTTGAAAAACAGCAAAGGCAAAAGCTATCTCACTTCATTCCACACATTTACTGAATTTCTGTTGTGTGCCAAGTACCAGGTATTGGAGTCATAGGCAAATAAAATAAAGCTCCACTGCACTCTGCCCACCACCCCCCATGCCCTTCCTTCACTTAGACTCCATCTATTTCGTGTGTAAGTCTCCTGTCTGCTGTAGTGGAAAAGCTGTGACACCCACATGACACCATTAGTAACAGTTTCCCTGAATAGCCTCCGTGGATAAAGAAAGTGGGAGGTGAAGGTCCTAACTCCCAGGGGCAGACCCTGTCTTGGTAATGTGTTACCTGCTCCTGTGACCAAGATGAACATCCAGATAGTTTTTCATATTATTCATAAGGCTCCCTGATCTATGACCAGTCTCTCTACTTTATTTGAGTTGCTTTTAAAATTAGATCATAAGAGCGCCTGGCTGGCTCAGCCGGTTAAGCATCCGACTTGAACATCCAGGTCATGATCTCAGGGTTGGTGAGTTTGAGTCCCACATCCTGCTCTATGTTGACAGCTCAGAGCCTGGAGCTTGCTTTGGATTTTGTGTCTCCCTCTCTCTCTCTACCCTTACCCCACTATATGTCCCTTTCTCAAAAATAGATAAACATTAAAAAATAAAATAAGATCAGATCATTAATGATATATTGAATATAGTTGGGTCCAGACAGTCATGGGTCATGACTCATGGTTTGTTCACCATCTCCTGTGCAGGATCAAGGGAATGAATTAGGTGGCTTTTGGGTAACCTATACAGCAATAGTTCTCAAAGTGGGGTTCCTGGATGAGCAGTAATAACTACTGAATTAAAAACTCTGAAAGTAGGGCCCAGAAATCTGTGTTTTAATAAAACCTCAAGAGTTGCTGATGCATGCTATAATTTAAGAACAACTGGTACACAGCTATAGAATTCTTTTTCTATACTATTTGGACAGAAATAGTGTTATGAAAGTTCCCAGCAAAAATAGAATCTATCCATCAATGTAATGGTAAACTCAAGCACATTTTTATCCACATTATTACCACTCTGTCTTTATTTATTATCACCTTTATCTGAAGTAGCCTTTAAAATATCTAATTTAATGTGAAAGCAAGCTCTCAGGACTGGTTAGTGTCATGTGAGTAAATACATAGTTTATATTAATGGCATTGAAAGTTGAACTATGGGACAATTTGTTCCTTCTAATTCACCCTCATCTTATTGCTGTTTCCAGAAGTATTAAGTATATTTATTGTCTCTTCATGGTTAGAGTATGAAAGAAAAGTGCCCAAAATGTTCATATTTATGGTATAAGTAATAAAATATTGAAGGGTTTTTTTTTTAGCTCAAAGTAGCACCTTTGTTTACATTTTAAGGAGCGTTTTACATTATTTACATCTTGAGAAATTTATGTTATTTAATGCCTCTTACTGTATTTCATTTATTTCTAAGAGAAGAAATTATTGGTAGTGTATAAGAAGTTTGATTAGTGATTTTTGGTTGGTTTTAAATAGTTATTTGCCAAACATTGTTTTTTCCAAAATAATAACAAGTCTAATAAGCATTGTCTACTACATTGGCTCTAAAATATAAAATGAAGAGAGAGGAAAAACTGGTAAGATTTTTAATTTACATCTTCAGCAAATATTATAAATGATGTCTCTGTAGCCTAATCTTGTTTTTCTTTACAAGAAATAACTTGGCAAAGAAATATTGTTCTTTCCCACTTATCATTCTTCACGCCTGTACAAGTATATATGTACATTCAAGGGTTGAGTTCTAATTTTGGAGTTTCCTTGTGTATGTAGAGACAAATAGGACGGTTTTCTTTGATGAGGTTGACAAAAGTACTTGTAACCTTTGTTTCTTCATGTAGCCACTTTGCTTGCAGAAATTGTTTTTTTCCTTTCTGATGACAGCTCTCTTCATAGACTGCATCTATATTAAGTTGCATTTCTAGGGCTCCCTCAAGGTATTTTAAAATTCTCTGATGAAAAACCTATGTTACATAAAAGCTGGATGATATAGGCAAGGGAAGTTTTGGAGCAGTCATGGTTCTCCATAGAGGGACCTATTGGAACTTTTGGGAATCTGTGCAAGGAGATAGAACTAAGTCTGATGGAATCTATCCTTGGATAAGTCACATGGTAGGCCACATTCTATTCCCTCCAGAATGCTTTTAAAGAAATGAAATCCAAATTAAATTAATTACAGCCTGATGAATGGTATTCAGTATTGCAGGGGAAAGGTTGGGAGGAGGATGGAGTTGTCAGCAAATGGACATTAAAAACTAAGTTGCAAGAGAAACAGGAATAGGAATAGTCATAGAGTCATGGAAGTCAGGGGATAAAACTTTACAGATCATCTGGTCTGACTCAGCCATTGCACAAATGAGTCTGAGTGAAAGAGAAGTAAAAGGACTGCTTAAAGTCACTGCTTAAGGAACCAATTGATCCAGAGCATCCACGTTCTCAGTCATTTCCACTACCCAGTTGAGATGATACAGAGGTAAAAATGATACATGAAGGGGAGGTAGAAAATATGAGCTTATCAAGGAGATTAAGAAAGCTTGGGGGACTGAATTAGGAAACCAAAACAACACAATGGGAATTAGAGTGAGACTTACAGGAGCATGTAAAAAATAGTTTCAAGTTGGTGTGAAAAATAGTTTAGGAGTTTCTGGAAATGGGAGTAAACAAAAATCAGAAATTAAGAGTGCAAATACATACAGTTGTATTTACTTACTCCCCCTCCCCCAACCCTGCAGCATCCAGGGCAAAGGTGGAAGGCATCATTATGGAGCTGAGGACTCAAAGCTTGTGGAAGCTAGGACAGTAAGCTGTAGGCAGAGGTACTTAAGCAGAGGGAAAACATCCAGAACATGACTGTGGGTTAAAGGATGGTTGTCAAGAAACCAGCGCCTTTCTTAGCAGCCAACTTTAGTGAGGAGGGGAAAGTAAGAGAAGAAGTAGGGGACAAGCTCTTTAAAGAAGAAACAGCAAGCACAGACATTTTGAGATATATCCTGCTTCTTTGACCCTTCTGCAGCCGTCCTGCACTATGGACTGCCCAACTTTGACCCTCTGGCCAAGATGGTTCTCTTATAGGCCATGACATATGACACCATTTTGGCACAGGCTGTAACAACTTATTAGAGCATCAAATTCCTCTTCACAGTCAGACAGTGTTTTTTAACTGAAGCTCTCACTTCTAAATTACTAAGTTTGAGCTGGTTATCTGGCACATATACCTAAAACCCTGACTGGAGTAAAATTGTCCAACTTAATTTATTCATGAACACAAATTATAATAGAAAATATCCAAATAAAGAATTTTGTATGTGAAGAAATCAAAATACACCAACCATCAAATAAATAAACCCTACAGTCTCCAAATATGTATCAGCTTGCAATTCTAAATGTTTCCCTATCCAGTTTTGCTTGACAAAAATCAAGGATGGGAACTTTGAATCTTTAGCAAAGACCTCACAACATTCTAATTGGTAGACCCTGTGTCTTCACAAATATTTACCATTGGTTATCTTCTAGGAAGCAAGTTGGGCAACATTTTTGAGCTCCTAATAAATTTTTTATTAGCATAACTTGCTAACTTGTAGCATAACTTGTGATATTATGATACATACATACATATATATCATATATATATGATATATATTAAGATATTATGACTTGCTGGACAGAACAAGCTAATAGAGAATGAAAGGTTAAGTACTATTTTCTTTCAACTATCAGCACTAGCACTCCACTAGCGATTGTCCAGAAAGCACTCTTCTACAGGAATCTACACGGTTAGAACAAAATAATTTGGGTGGTTTTGACTTTTGACTATTCTAACTACTTCATATAACTGGAATCATACCATATTTGTCTTTTTATGACAGGCTTATTTCACATAGTATAATGTCCTTAAGTTTCATCTATATTGTAACATATAGAATTTCCTTTTTTATTTTAAATTTGAGTATGGTTGACAAACAATGTTATAGTAGTTTCAGGTATACAGTATAGTGATTTGACAAGGTTGTACTTATGGTATGCTCACAGCAAGTGTAACTGCCATCTGTCACCATACAACACTTTTACAATACCATTGACTATATTCCCTATGCTTAATTCCTGTGACGTATTTATTCCTTAACTAGTAACCCATATCTCCTATTGTCCTTCACTCTTTTGGCCCATCTCATTGCCCCCCTTCCCTTTGGCAATCATTAGTTTGTTCTCTATTTATGAGACTGAGTCTGCTTTTTTTTTGTTTTATTCATGTGGTTTTTAGATTCCACGCATAAATGAAATCATATGGTATTTCTCTTTCTCTGACTTATTTCACTTAGCCACATTGATCTACTTTTATTCTATTCTCTTCTTTTCAATGGACTTAGTAAGAAAAGCCAAGAGAGGAAAGGTAGAGGGAAAACAAAATCACATTTAGCAGGAAAATGTCACCTCTCCATAGTAATGATGATCAGAAATCTTGATAATTATTGACGGCGAAAATCAGCTGATGAACTTTAAGCCCTTGGGTTAAAGCTAATTGCAAGCCAAAATGCATACAACTGATCCCTCAGTTGTTCATTGATACAGATAAGATGGACAATATTTTCCTGAGGGTGGAATGTTCTCATCCATTTTAAATCCATTTTACCCAGGATTTAAATGCTATTAATTATTTTCTAAATTCATATTTAGAAACTTTTAAAGATTTTCTCATTCTACTGAATATAGTTTTATAAACTTGTTACATTAAACTTCTGCAGCAAAGAAATATATCTAGACTTTAACTTTTATGTAAGACATATGCTTCTTCTGATCCTCCCCCATTCTTTTACAAATGTGTAAATCATAGAATTAGAAGTAACTTCAAATGGTTCATGTCTAGACTGTAGGTGGAAGTGGATTGCAGAGACAGAACAGCAAGCCAGAACCAGGAAGGATAAGCCTAAAAATAAGTGTCAGACACCATACAAAGAGCATGAGCAGACGTCGAGTGAAAAGATAGGGTTTACAATCAGGTAGCAGTGTGGAATCAGGATCACAGCAAAGATGAGGCAAGACACGAAGTGAGAAACTAGACAGGGTGTAGCTGCTTCTATTCTGTGACCATCGTTTAAATCAGTTATCTTTCATAATTGACTGGATGTCATTTGAGATCAAGGACTTTGCCTATCTAGATTTGTAGTCTTAGGACATGTTTTATATTACTGCATAAAATATGAACAAGGTGAATATTGAATGAATGAATGAATGAATGAATGAATGAATGAATGTGGTAAAAGCCAACTACAGGTATAGGCTCTTTATACAGGTGTATAAATCAAGAGTTGGACACATACACATTCTATTTATTATAAAAGTTTTAAAGGGTAGATTTCACAATGTCTAAATCTCAACTGTGAAGATTTTCTGCTTTTTCACTTTATAAGCCTATCAAAGTTCAGAAATGCAGAGCTGAAAATGGAGATCACCCTTTCCTAGTGGTTTTCATCCTTGGTGGAATAAGATGGGGGGGGGGGATTCCCTAGAGCTACATGAGTTGCAATCTAGTAATAATGAAAACTTCCATAGGATTCTAAACTTCTTGACAGCAGAGAATGTATGGTATAAAAAACTTGGCCTGCTACACACTTGCTGTTTCTGCTGCTGCTGCTGAATCTTCAAAAGCTTTCTGACTTATTTGAAGAAAAGCTGTTAATCTTGTCAGAGTCTCTCTGATGCTCTGAGACAGGGCTGAAAACCCACGTAAGCCTAGGGCTACTGGAAAGGGCACAAGAAAGGTCCAGGCAAGTTGTCTCTGTGTTTTTTGACCTAGTCTTAGCATTTCTTATAGTTACAAGACCATGTTTTACTTGAATGTTATATAATTCCTATGATGGCATAATGCCACACATGGAATAAACAGGAAGATAGGGCTGAAAGGGATGGCTTCAGGTTCCTTCTCTCTGAGAAGTTAACACACCAGAATGATGTCAGTAGATTATTTTCAAGTTTATGAAGACTCACATGACTTTATAAGAGGCAAATATAAGAAAAAAGAACTATTCTGGATACTGATATAATTGGCATATAAATAGTCAAATATTTACAGTATTAAAAAAATGTGGTTTCACATAGTGAACCAAATACATATTAGATAATGCTTATAAAATAAATTTCACAGTGTTTTCAAATGAATGGGATTTTTTTAAAGATGGAAGTTCAGTAATTTTTGTGTTGGTAATCTTTTAAATTTTTTCTAAAGTTTATTTTTTTATTTAAAAAAATTTTTAATGTTTATTTTTGAGACAGAGACAGAGGATGAATGGGGGAGGGTCAGAGAGAGAGGGAGACACAGAATCTGAAGCAGGCTCCAGGCTCCGAGCTGTCAGCACAGAGCCCGACATGGGGCTCGAACTCACAGACTGTGAGATCATGACCTGAGCCAAAGTCGGAAGCTCAACCAACTGAGCCACACAGGCACCCCTAAAGTTTATTTATTTCTCAGAGACAGAATGAGGGCAGAAGCAAGGGAGGGGCAGAGAGAGGAAGAGAGAGAATCCCAAGCAGGCTCCATGTTGCCAGCACAGAGCCCAATACTGGGCTTGATTTCTTGAACCATGAGATCATGACCTGAGCCAAAATCAAGAATTGGACACAACCAACTGAGCCACCCAGGTGTCTCTGTATGTTTAGGTTTTTTTCATAATAGTTTTTACTTAATAAATGAAGGTCATATGACATCCATAAAAGCTGGTGGCTTCTATCAAGTCTGTTATGTGGCACAAAGTGGGTGTTTCATCTATGTGCATAAATTGACTACACTAACAATTGACTCAAATTAGTATAAACACTTCACAATACTAATTCAATACAATCAAATATTGTTTAAAAATTTTTCAATGTTCACTTGGTAAATATAATTTATTTTTTCCTTCTCATTCATTTATTAAAACATACTATTTCTTTAACCAAAACTCTTAATTACCTCTGATTCACTGAGATATTGAAACTGAAAGCTAATCTTGAACTAATAATTTGCATAAATATGGAAAGTCATGAAATGTATAGGGATCAGGAAGAGTTCCAATCAAAAGGCAGGGTTAGGTCTCACAGTGTGGTTTCATTCTAAAATGTTATGAATTTTTAAAATATGAAATATGTCCAAAGAAACATAAAGGCAAAAACATTTTTACAAAACAAATACATTTCAAACAATCCTCCCCTTGGTCTTCCTATACCAGCAGGTATAATTTTTAACTCCTGATATAAATATTTTTCTGGAAAACTCACCCTAAATATTTTCTGTAATAAGCAAAATAAAGTGTACAAATAAACAACAGCATAAATATTCTGGCCAGCTAGATTTGATATGTGGTAATTAAATATTCCAGCACCTTTGTCCAATTTCCAGGGTGCTTTTCCTCTGGTGGTAGTGTTCTCGTGCACTTTAGCAACTCCTCTGTCTTATATTTGTCAGGGAAGGAAAATTTCCTCTCTGGAGGTGACCTCTGTCCTGCTCAGTGGATTAGATGATTGTATGGTTACAGTCCATTGGCTTTGATCCTGGGATGCAAATGTTCTCTTCCATTCTGCACAGTCCCTTTCTGTCTTGGAGTCTGATCCTTTGTTAGCAGCAAACGCTCACTGCAAGCTTGTCACAATGATTTAGGAAAGGCATATTTTACCAAAATAAGAAGCCCAGTGGTGTAGCTGGAGCTGATCAGAAGCCATCAGCAAGCTGACAGATTGCTTTTTATGCGAGATTGGCCTTTGGGTCTTTTGGAGGAAGAAACCTCTACATATACATGATGAAAGTCAACATTTGGTCACAAAACTGTGATCCCCATTAGAAAGCAAAAATGTTTATCCAACAGAAAGGTACATAGGTTTGAGTAAATGAATGAATGACCCAGATCCTTATAGATCTTCCCAATGAACATTCTGGGTTTTTTTCTTGGTCAGTCATTCACTCACTCATTTATGCTTTCATTCTCTGTGATAGGCATTGAGCTATGTCCTGGGAATAAAACAAAAAGCAAGAGAGATACTGTCTTTCCTTCCATAGAATTTACATTATAATGGTAGATGTTGACAAGTAATCAGGCATCAAGTAAAAGGGAAATACAGTTCTCTAGCTCACTATCACTCTTCAGTGTTATCCTATTTATTTAGATATGGAACAAAATGGAAGGGAATATATTTTCCAGGTGATTAAGGGGCAACCTCCGCCTTTGCACTTGTATAGGAGAGGGGTTGATTAGTGGGAGAAATAGCTCCAAGAAGATCAGCCTTGTGATCAGAAACCAAAGAGATGATCTAATGCTCAGCAAAGGTGGTCCAGTGCCAGTATGAAACCATGAAAAAAGTTATGAAGAGACACACAGGGTGGTCAGATTGGGTCAATTTATCATCACCAAAAGTAGATAGTTAAGATACCTAAGAATTGGCTAATTGATTGGTATTCACTCTGGAACCCCGATCCCTCAACTGTGCCTGAGTATCTTCTCATCCTCATCCCAGGAGTGCTCCCTCTACCTTCTTCTTCTACTCAAACGTCTATCAACTTGCATTTGGAAGTTTAGTCTCGTTTGCCAAAATAAACTATAGTAACTCCAATGAATTGGGAAATAATCCTGGTGGTATCATTTTAGGGATGGAGGTGTAGGGATTTTATTTTTTATTTTATTTTATTTTATTTTTAGTTTAGAGAGAGGGAGATCATGGAAGCAGGGGAGAGGGGCAAATGGAGAGAAAGTGAGAATCTCAAGCAGGCTCCAGAGGTGAGAAGAGCATAGAGAGAGAGAGAGTGAGAATCTCAAGTAGCCTCTCTGCTCAGCATGGAACCCGACAAAGGGCTTGATCCCATGACCCTAGCATCATGACCCGAGCTGAAATCAAGAGTCAGACACTCAACCGACTGAGTCACCCATGTGCCCCAAAAGTGAGGGGACTTTAGAGCCTAACACCAGTCCCCTGGATAAATGATCTCTAGCTCCCGTAGGTGTGGGCATAAGAAGTTTTGCCAGCCATTAGCAGGAGGACCGTGTGAAAGCTTTCTTTGATTCTTTCCGTTAATACAGACCTCATGGTTCTGCCACAGTGAGGTTAACACTTAGCAACCCTTCATACTGTCCCACAAGCAAAGAGAAGTTTCTACTGCCACTTGTTTGGTTCATTTCCTGAATGAGAGAACAAAACCAAAGTGATGCAGGAAATGTGTTTTTTTTGTCTGAACTCAGTTTTTATTCATTCAGAGATGATGAGGAGACAATCCAGCCACATTTCCCTGCCCTACCCACATTTACATAGAAGTAAGTTTTGTCTGTCAAATTCATTTTGTTTGACAGCCCCAAAGGCCATGAGCAACACATTCCCACAGACTCCTGTCTTGCTAGAGATTTGTGGGCTGAACTGAAAGGGGACCAAAACTTCAGAATCTATTTGAATTGGCCACGTACTGAAAGTTCAACTGTCGCATTTAAGGTTCATGTTTCCAGTGGATTTTAGAGCTGATTCTTCAAACTGCAAAGCAACATCTGCTTCTCTAGTCCCAACTCTATGCCAATTACTGTTAAAGAGATTTCTGCCTGGGCCAGATGTGGTTCCTATGATTAAACTCATCTGTGCATTTCTTGTATGCAGCCCATTGTCTACCGAGGGCTCTTAGCCAGCTCTGAAGGGTGAATGGAGCTCAGTGCAACACTATGCTGTAATGATGCCATTTGTCAGCTTGCTAAATCTTGCAAAAGAACACAATTAAGTCAGTTTTCTAAAAATTCAAGTTTTTTCCCCCTGAAACAACCAATCTTGGAGGTAGTCATCCCATCAATTATTTTATACTCCAGCCAGGTTGTTGTTATTATTATTATTATTATTATTATTATTATTATTATTATCTCTCCACTTTAAGACTAACTGCAGTTGTTCCTCAAAGGAGGGATCCTCAAGAAGATGCCAGAGGACTAAATATGATAACTCACAGTGTACTGAGAAGCTTAGGACAGCTTCTTATAAGCAATGAGAAAATCTTTTGAAAACAGAAAATGCAATTACAATCATTCTTAAAACAGGGCTCTACAATAATATTGGCACAATGAAGTACACAAGAGAACTATAGATGACCTTGCTTTGATTTGGGAAGACTTCCCTGTCATGTGGCTCTTACTAGTGGCTTCTATGCTGTTTTGGTTTTTATTTATCCCTTCAATAAGAATTTATTATGTACCTACTTAGGTTGGAAATAAAATATGGAAATAAAAATAAGAGAAGTCACTATTTTTAAGAAGCTTGCAATTCTATTTATACCCCCAAAATTGCACAACACATTATGAAAAATACTACACTTGAGAAATAGGCAGGATCCTGTGGCAACAGAGAGGAGAGAATGTCATTGGTAAGAGTAATTTGCTAAAAGCGTCCTATCATTTTGGTACAGTTAAAAAAAAATAAAGCTATAACAGCTTTCCAAAGTGGCTCAATTGTGTACAATCTTCCCCCATGCTGTGAAAACCAGGCCTAACCTATAGACTGTAAATGTGAAATGGAATAGACTGGAAATTTACCCCAGATTTGATCAATGATTCATGAGGAAATTGGATGTAGGTGCTGGGGATGCAGGAGGGCACTTGTTGTGATGAGCACTAGGTATTGCATGTACGTGTTGAAACACTAAATTCTGCACCTGAAACCAATATTGCACTGTATGTTAACCAACTAAAATTTAAATAAAAAGAAAAGAATTTTGAAAAATTAAAATTGCTACAGATCAGAAAAGAACTCATGTAAAGCAGGATCATGATAGGGCCCATCGGAAGTATTTTCAGAATTGACTGGATACTATTTGAGGAGAGCTTAGAGACCTTTCACTGATGAGCATGTGGGCAAACACACTATCGAGCCTGCATCATCAGGGATGAAGGAGGACTCATGTTCAGGAGTGGAGGAAGAAAATTCTAACAAGCACAAGGTTGTCCTGTTGTGTAATTGGATGGGTGTGGCAGAGAGACAGCTGGGCAGTGTTGACATCCAGTTGTCCCCTCAGCACTGCTGGTTTTGGAGAACCCCATGGCACACTGGGTTCTGAGACTCAAGGGAAAATTGGCAAAAGGGAAGGAGTTAGCTGGATGCTACAACAATTACCAGTTCAGTTTTCTGTCTGAATCAGGTTCTGAGAGCAACACCGTGAGAGAATTTTCTCCCCTTGTCAGTTCTAAAAGGTTTCTATTAAGGCCATAGCCAGCAGTGGAGAACAAGGGCAGATTGTGGTATTTATAGAGAATAGTTGCTGGTTTATTTTCCAAACAACTGACTAAGATCTTGCGGAAAACAGCATTAAAACAACATTTGTAAAACAGCTTGCAAATAGGGAACTCCATGTACAATAGGATATTTGACTGTTTGGTTTTAATCATCTCTGACTGAATGTCTCAGGAAGTAGCCTTAGCTACAGTTGTATCTATTTTACATATATACCCACCTCGTTCCTTCTGGAGATGGATATGAATGTGTGACATAGGGATAAATGTAGAGTTCGGACCCCTCCTCTGGCAGGTCAAGAAATGTCTTCTTTTTATCCCTATTCTAAAATAAAATTATAAATCAGCTAGGATACATCAGGTCAGGAAAAAAATAGATTAAGTGCACATCATAATAAACCAATCTCCCAACCATAAGCCCAAATGTTTGGAGGGGCTTCAAAGTGCCCCCTGCAGCCTTTGACCAAAGCCTGGCAACTCTGAAGAGGAGCTCAGTAATAGGGACAAAGACTGCCAGATGCACAGTGTGCCAATGCCAGCTAAAGTGAGCTGGCAGAAAGAGAAGCCAGCAAACCGGCAGCCAAGACATAGAGGCCAGGGTGACGGGAGGCAGGGGACGGTTTCCAAGGGAGCAGAATTGTTTTTAATTACTTGCTGTAGTGTTTTTCTCAGCCTTGCTCTTTGTGATTGTATGTGGGTTGTTTCAATTCTACATCTATCATTCCCTCTGACAAGGTTGGAGAGCCAGAGAATGTGAAGTGACTTGTTCTCAAATAGGGTGGAGACAGGCACTGACATGAGAGGGAGACAAGCATATCGGGCTGGGCTGGAAAGCCCACATCTCCAAATGATGCATCCCATCAGAGACAAGGTTTTTGCCACACTAAATTTGAGCAAAATGGTAATGAAGTGTGTCTAAGAAGTAATTTGAGAAGACATAGCCAACCCTTCCATTTATTCCAGTTAATTTGTTTATTCCTCATTTTCTACCTTCTATTCCCAAACCCTCTTGCACAATTTCTTGGAACAGGCAGTCTTTGTATCCAACTGAATAGAATAGTGAATCATAGTAGTAGTGAAAGTAGTAGTAATAGTTACTATTGGCTAATCAATTGCTACATTGCAGGTGCCACGTGTTTAATCATTATAACCACCATAGATATTATGATCCCTGTTTTACAGATTGGCATCTGCAGGAGACTAGAATTTAAAAGAGATTCCGACAAGTCAATCGGCACAAATGCTTCAATGGCAGAGCACAGTGAGCTAAGAGAGTACCTAAAAGGGTCACCCAGCTTAAATTCTGGGGGAAGGTGAGAAAATGGTTAGGGGAATGTTGTTGGAGGAAGTCACATTTACAATGAATAATGCAATGATGAAGAAGGCAGAATATGTAAGAATCATGAAGAATAAGTAAGAATTTCTCAGGCAGTGAGAGTGAGAAGGGTATCAAGGAAAAAGGGACCACTTAGAGGAAAGGCTTGAAACAAAACAGATCATACAAGCTTAAAGTGGCTAGATATGGAGCATAAAAGTAGTATAAATGAGAAGTAGGACAGAAAATGAGAAGTTTTCCTATTCTATGCAGTGACGTTTAAATTTATTCTTAGGAAAATGAAAATATTCAACTGATTTCAAGATTTGCAATTCAGAAAGTAGATTACAGAGAGTAGAAATGGAAGGTAGAATGCCCCCAGTTAAGGGGCAATTCCAATACTCTAGGCACGTACTGGTGATGTTCTGAATAAGGAAAGATCTTGAAGAAGAGTCCATGGACTTGATGATTGAATGTAACAGAAAGGGGAAAGGCAGCAGTTAAAAATGCTGCCTATACTATGGTCTTGGAAAATTGTGTGGACAAAGATGTTATTCAGTAAAAGAAGAACCACAGGAGAAGGAAGAAAAGTGTGTGTGTGTGTGTGTGTGTGTGTGTGTGTGTGTGTGTGTGTGTGAGAGAGAGAGAGACAGAGAGAGAGAGAGAGAGAGAGAGATTGTGTGTGTGTGTGTGTGTGTGTGTGTGTGTGTGTGTGTATGCGCATATACTGTAGTGTTGATGAAGGGTGGTTAGGCAATGAATCCTGGTTCGGGACACATTATTATGGAGATGCACAGTAGTTTATGTAAGCCTTGCGTGCAAGGCCCATCAAATCTGTAACTACACATTCTAAAACTATTATCTTTATCTCAGAAAACTTCCAGGCAGAGGAAAGGACAGTAAATCCTTTGTCACTCTGGCTCTTGGGCAAGGTACAAGGCCCCCATCCTGCTTGTCTACTTGCCCATCACCTCCAATTCCCAGACTTGTCTAGAAACCTGTGCTCTTCTCCTTGCTTTGACTCTACTAAGGCTAAGCAGACATTGACCACTTTTGCAACAAGCCTTTCTCTTTGACTTGAGAATCTGAGTCAAGAGGGTGGATGAATTTGTCAGTGGAATGAAAGACTGAAAAGAAAGCAGTCCCAGAAAAAAAAGTACAACTCCATTTCTCTCTTAATTGTAGTTTCAATCCTTTTAGCTCTTAGCAGATCTCTAACCTGGTTCTAGATTACCTAGTAATTCTCTAGGTTACTGAATCTACTGTCAGTAAATTTCTCTTCTGCCTTACACTCATGGTCAGTTTCTTCTGTTTATAAATTAGAACTCAGCATAATTTGAACCTAAAATTCTTACCTGGGGAAACAGAACAAAGAAAGAAGTTGGGCCATTTAAAACCTTAAGGAGCCTGGATAGAGTTTGAGTTAACATCAGGCCTCTGTGTTATTATTAATAGAATTCTTGAACAAAACTAAAACTTCATGCTTCTAATAACATTTTAATGTTCTTTGGGTTGCTCTACACCCACTGCACCTACCTTGGACTTTGCTTCTTGGTTTCTCATTTCTGCAGTAGCCTCCTAATTGGTCCATGCTTCCACTCTTCTTTATTTACCGTGTTGACCATTTCTGGATAATTTTCCAAAATGCCTCTTTTCACACTCCCCCCTTTTCTGCTAAAGTTTCTGCTATAGGACTTGGCTTCCCGTAGGAAGCAATAAAAATTTCTTAGCTAATCATTTAAGTCTTCCCAACATCTGGAAACACATTATTGCTCCATTTAACCACCTCCATTTCCTCAACACTCAAGACTCGTCTTCCCACATGCATGCAACATCATTTATCTTTTTACCTTACTTCTCTTGCTCTCTACAACTAAATATTCTCTCTGGGCATCAGTGCAAATCTTGCATTTCCTTAAATCCATATTGAACCCTTTTCCCATTTTAAAATCAGATAAGCAATTTTTTAAAAATTAGTCACTACTTTTTTTTCCTTCCCTTAATATCTGCAGTATGTATATTCAGTAAATTGTAAATGCAGAAACTTGAAGGGATTCCAAAATCATTGGGACTAAATTTCTCATCACATAGATAAATAAACTGAGCCCTGCTGAATTAAATTAACTTTACCAGTCCACCCCATGCAATCTTATACCTTATCTTATACTCTGATTGCTAGGCTTGCAGGATTTGCCCCTGCATTAGAGTGAAAACTTCTCAACCTTGCCTGACACTGGCCCTACTGAACTGAATTCAAACTGAATCAAGTTGAATACTATTCTAATTTTTTTTAAGATTTTATTTTTTAAGTCATCTCTCCAGCCTACATGAGGCTCAAACTCACAACCCCAAGACCAAGAGTCACATGCTACACTGACTGAGCTAGCCAGTCACCCTAAGTTGCATTTTATTATTTTATTTTATTTTATTTTATTTTAGTTTTTAAAGTTTATTTTAATTTATTTATTCTTGAGAGAGACAGACACAGCATGAGTGGGAGAAGGGTAGAGGGAGTGGAAGAGAGAATCCCAAAGCAGGCTCCACACTGCCAGCGCATAACCTGATGTAGGGCTTGAACTGCAAACCATGAGATCATGACCTGAGCCAAAACCAAGAGTCAGGTGCTTAACCAACTGAGCCATCCAGGCACCGCACCACCCACCCCCCCGCCCCCGCAAGTTGCGTTTTAAAAATCACTTAGGTGCATCAATTGAAGAAAACAAATACTATGTTATCTGAGGATTTAAATATCCACTTTTTTTTTTCAAATTTGGATTTTCATGTGTCTTATTTTTTCCAAGTGAGCAGAACTGGTCAAAGTAGATTGAGAGTATATCTTTTTTAGTAGGCAGAGTCCCTTAGCTGCTTAAACTCTGCTGAACTATTCCCAGCTCAGAGAGAGGGAAAGGCACAGATTACCACTTGGTTTACAGGCTTCTGAACATGAACCAAACCAGATGCCTATGGATCTTTAGATTTGGATGTTTAGCCACTGTGAAGCTTCACACCATGACAGCACCTTACTTCTCCTGAGATAGCTCACATGTGATAGAAACAGCTACCAAGAATTCCTTATTGCCTGGAGGGTTATGAAGAGAATCTAGTCTTTCTGATGATGATAAAAGTGAAATCAAAACACACATAAGCAAAATAATGTGGGGTGTTTTATAGAATCTCTTCCACATATAACAGAGTATCCATATGCCTTTTTGTTTTTCAAGTCTTAATGACTCATTACAACTATTATCTACTTTCTTTTTTTGATATTAGGATAAAGTTTTTTGAAATCCCATTCCCTCTGCATTACCTATAATTGTTTGTGTGGTAATAAAAACATACCATCTCCAAGTGCCAGATGTTGCATTATAAATGAATTTATTTATTACTGAATTACTCTATTCTTAGTGTTTTTAATCAAAATTTATTTATATAGAAGATGTTTCAAACTAAGTCATTTATCTCTTTTGGTATATAGAGGCATAGCCAAACACGACAGTAAATGTCAGTTCCTAGACCAACAACTCACACATGCTCGATACAAATGTTATAACTAAGTACATAAAGTTTTAGAGCATTTAATAAAAGCTTAATAGTTTGCTGACATGCTTATTTCCAATTTCTTGGTGTAGTTTATTTCCAGAATATCTGGACACATATGGAAGTGATGCCCTTTAAACATTGCCAACTTTTTACATCCACTGCACATTACTTGTTGGAGCTATTAAGTTAAAAAAAAATCCCATAAATCAAGATGACATGAAGGGGAAAAAATAAGCTTTATGCAACAGGAAAACAATTTGTCCTTCTCACCAAAATATCCTAAACAAACAGCTAAAGAAACAGTTGTAGAGAAGAAAATATTGTTTACAAGTTTTCATCTTTGAAATAATGTTGCTTAAAACAGTTTCCACAAAAATGATGTTTGGCACATATGAAGATTGTGCAGAGATTTGGTTCTTTATATTATGGTTGAGATTGATAGACCTTAAAACCTTGAAGCTATTGAGCATTCATACTGAACTCAGTTGGAATAACATGGCAGGTGGTGGGTCACATTAAAAAATGGGTAAACCTCCACATAACAGGTTTTCTCTACAATGGAGTGTGTGGTTTGGACCCAAATAAGCAATGTCACTAGTCAAATAGGGTTAAAACCACCTGAGTAAATCAAACCAGGGAAATGATCCCCTCTTCATATAAGCAATTCAGCTTGGAATTGGAGGCACTAAGGTTCAGCAACCCAAGAGTACTGATCAAGCAGAGAAAATGGGATCACACTTCTATAACAATTGGCTTCCAGTGTGAAACTTGTAGCCTAACCTAAGAGAAAAATAGGGTGGATGCCGTGTCTCATAGGAGAGGGAAAAGAGGAGCTCCAAGGATATACTTATCTCACTTGATTTTTTAGGCTTAACATTTTACTCAGGATTTGAAAAATATTCAAAACCCACAAGAAAATTCCACTGATGAGGTCAAAGAGTCAAAAACTGTAATAATTATCTCCAAAATAAATGCCAAAATAAGCTTTTTTGGGGGGTGGGAGTTGTTTTAGGGCTTTATGCTCCTCATATATAATATTTCAATGAAGACTATGTTACTTTGATTAAGTGAGAAAAATAAATGAAAATAAAGACATAAACAAATTAGGTATATATACCTAGTAGCTGTATTTGTTTATTAGGGTTCTGATAAATACTGCAGACTATGTGACTTAAACAACAGAAATTGACTTTCTCTCAGTTCTGGAGGCTAGAAGTCCAATATCAAAGTGTCGGCAGGTTTGGTTTCTTCTGAGGCGTCTCTTCTTGGCTTACGGATGTCCATCTTCTCTCTGCCTTCACACACTCTGTACTTTATCTGCATGTTTTCTGTATCCAAGTCTTCTCTTCTTATAAACACAAAAGTCATATTGGATTAAGAACCACCCATACAACCTCATTTTCCTCAGTTACTTCTTTAAAGGCCCTGTCTTTCTTTTTTTAATGTTTATTTATTTTTGAGAGAGAGAGAGAGAGAGACAGAACTCAGGTGAGGCAGGGACAGAGAGAGACACAGAAACACAGAATCTGAAGCAGGTTCCAGTCTCCGAGCTGCCAGCAAAGAGCCCGATGCGGGGCTTGAACCCACGAACCGTGAGATCATGACCTGAGCCCAAGTTGGATGCTGAACCTACTGAGCCACCCAGGTACCCCACCATATTTAAATACGGTCACACTCTCAGGTACTGGGAGTTAGAATATCAATATATGAATGGGGGAAGCAATTTAGCTGATAACAGTAGCTATGTATAAAAACTGAAGTAGAGACTTGAAATAGCCTCGTATAGAAAATGAGTCAAATTTATTTTGGCTTACTGCTTCACAATAATCAAGGCAAATGTGCAGGATGAGAGCTTGAGTTATCCTGCAGGACTCAAGACCCTCATGTTTTATTTCTCTGTAAGCTAGTTTGTTTCCAGCCTTGTTTAAGGCTATTACATTCATTTTTGTGCTCTACAAGATTGTATGCTTATTGCCACTAAAACTACATAAATGCCTTTAGGTGACTAGAATCCTAATTTTTCAATTTGTGGAATTCAACTGATGAGTAGGCCATTAAACAATTTAGTGGGTGGTAACCATTGCTTCAATAAAAGAGACTAAAAATATTACAGTGTGTAAAAAAATGGGTGTAGAGGTCATGTCAGGGAATAGAGTAGAGTAAGAATGTCCATAAAAGCAATAAAAGCACTGACAAACAGTCAGAATCAACTTTTTCAGAACTTGGGAAATGAAACAAAGGCTTTCAGCAAACTGAGGACTTGGCTGGACCTTTGTAAAAACAGGTCATTTTGTGGCATTTTATCTTGCCTGCTGTAGACTTATAGACCAACAGCCAGAAATACAGTGAATCCAGCAGACTGGCTACCACTGGAGAGGGTCCAACAAGGAAGGAGCTTTTTCATGGCATATCAGCAGACAATTGTCATTTGACCTGTCTGGTAGATCCCTGGAAGAATTCACTCACAAGTCTGGACTTTTATTATCTAATTGGAGCTTGACTAGTGAAAACAGTTTTTTTCCTAGGCACGCTTTAAAAACAGAGACAACTGTTGAACAGCTGAGATGCCCAATGCAGTAGATAACAACTGGGGCAAACAATAGGCTAATAGCTTAGAAGAAAAATCTGAGTACTGATGTCCACTGAAAACTTTGGAATGTTCTGATACATTTCTAAGAATCTAGAAGGCCAAACACATAGAGAGGACTGTGCATGTATCCAGGGCTGGGCACTTGTGCAGAATAGACCTGAGAAGGCCCTACGCTCTCACCTCTAGCTGACATTGGATTCCTGCACAAAGAGGAAGTTGCATGTCCCAACACACACAGGCCCGCTCGCAAAACCACTGAGTTGTATACTTAAAAATAGTAAATTTTATGGCATATGAATTCTATCTCAATTTTAAAATACACTGGTCATTTATATTAAATTAAATGAAAATTAGAGTATGCAGCACACTGCATACTGTTGACATAATGTTGATTGATAGAAGCCAGATACTCTATTCACATGAAATTCAAAAACAGGCAAAACTAATGTGTTTTGATAAAGTTACAGATAGCAGTTACCTCTTTGGGGAATGTTTTGTGTAAGGGGACATGAGGGAGACTTCTTGGGGCCTAGAAAAGTTCTATATCATGATTGAGGCTGTGGTAACATAAAGGGTATTATATACCTCCATGTAAAAATTTAACAAGTTGCACACAGGATTTGTGTGCTTCACTGTATGAGTTTTACCTCAATAAAAACAATATATATATATATATATATATATATATATATATACACACACACATATGTATATATATGTATATGTGTATATATATATATATATGAGGCAGGTAGCTATTGTTATGTCAACATTTTGCTTTAGTTGAATATATGTGTTTATGTATACTGGATCATGATGTAAAATATATTTGTTTGTGTAGGCATAATCAAAGTGCTTGGAATAGAATGCTAGAATCCTGGGGAAAACCTAAGCTGCTTTGAGACAGGAACAACTTAAGCTTATCAGGCACACTTCTGGGAATACAATGGAAGTAGAGTACAAGTAGTGGCAAGTGTTCTAATAAATCAACCACATAGTGATTTAAAGTATTCCAGCCTCATTACCAACACTCAGGCCCTAGCTTTACTTGGACTTTCTTCATGAGCCATCCTTCACACAAAGCCAAAAATGGCCTCTTGCTCTCCTAAAGGTTGCATTTTTTTATTGGCATCTCCATTAAAGTATATATAAACATCTGACATTGACCTAGCATAGTGTTCATGTACTATTTTCCTTTCCTAACTGTAAAATCTTAGATTCTAGTAATTATTCCTTTCTTTTTCTCTATAAAATTTGGCATATGTACTTTATACTTGATATTGCATAGAAGAAAAAAGATATTAAGAAATTAAGAAATCAATTGATATAATGGCCTTTGAAATATATACCTTACTAAAAATTAACACAGGCAACAACATATGTTGGTGAGAATATGGAGAAAGGGAGACCCTCTTACACTGTTGGTGGAAATGCAAACTGGTGCAGCCACTCTGTCAAACAGTATGGAGGCTCCTCAAAATGCTAAAACAGAACTACCCTACAATCTAGCAATTGCACTACTAGGTATTTACCCAAAGGATACAAAAATATTGATTCAAAGGGACACATGCATCCCAATGTTATAGCAGCATTATCAACAATAGCCAAATTATGGAAAGAACCCACATGTCTGTCCATCAACTGATGAATGGATAAAGAATGGTATATGTATAAACAATGGGATATCACTCAGCCATCAAAAAGAATAAAATCTTGTTATTTGCACTGACATGGATGGAGCTAGAGTGTATTACACTAAGCAAAATAAGTCAGAGAAAGACAAATAATATATTATTTCACGCATATGTAGAATTTAAGAAAGAGAATAGTTGAACATAGGGGAAAGGAAAAAAAAAGAAGAGAGAGAGGCACAACATAAAAGCGACTCTTAATTATAGAGAACAAACTGAGGGCTGCTGAAAGGGAGGTATGGCAGGGAGGAATGGACTAAATGGGTGATGGGTATTAATGAGGGCAGTTGCAATGAGCACTGTAAGTGATGAATCACTAAATTCTCCTGAAACTAATATTACACTGTATGTTAATTAATTAGAATTTAAATAAAAACTTGAAACATTAAAAAAAATGTAATATATACCTTAGAAGTTCAAAATAAAATCTAATGTTTATGTACAAATAAAAGCTCGTCAAACAACACAGAAGTAAAAGAAAGGTATGCGTGTGTTTAAATGGATGTTTGCATTATACAGTTTATTGAGTATGTATCTGGAAATTGAAAACTCTCATTCATTAATGGGTCAATGTGGTTATTGGTCCAAAGCTCAAAAGTCCCCTTTTCTATTCTGCACCTCACATACAAGCTGCTAAACCAAGTTCATAGTTCACTAGTGTCAGGGAAAGCTGGGGAAAATGAATAAGAATGGACGATTTCACCCCAGAATTATAGCAAAGGACTTTGACTCTTCAGTGATCAAGGCAATCACTTATCATCACTTGGCTTAGAGACACTCAGGAAATTTTGGAGACAGGGCTGAGCCATATTCCTAAACCAAACAATTTTTTTTTATTTATGTGTTTTCAAAAAAACAACAAAAACAAAATTTGTCTCTCTAATTGAATCTTATTCTTTATATGATATTTTTGATGAAGATGAAAATCACGGAATCCAGATAGGAATCAAGTATGCCTTTCTTCAGGAATGTGCCTTTCATAGGCAGCTCATGGGTTGGCGGTTTAAACTGTGTGTGATCTCTCCTGTTAGTTACTGCTGCTATTCTTTGCTGATTGACTGTCGTTGACTGACCAGTGGGTGGTGAACAGCAGGAGAGCAAGACCACATAGCCTTAACAGCCATGAAGAAGCACTTTAGACATTTTTCAAGGCTTCAAGTTGTGTGGTGTTTATTTTCCTTCAAAGGAACACATGTAATGAACAGCTCAATCTTACCTCTAAGAAGAAGAATTGTTTTTGAAAAGTAGAGTTCTTAAAAAAATACATGCCTAGTTAAAATCCAGGTATTACTAAATCCTCATTTTATTATAATCTTCTTCATGTTTCAATTTAAGCATCTTAAGGCACCTGAATCTTAAATTAAGCATCTTAATTTAAGCATCTTAAATTAAGGTGTGTGAACCTACTGCTTAGCTGAATTCTTTACCACCAATTTTGAGAAAGCAATAATAGAACAGCTTCCCCCAACTTCAGTATCTCTCTTTCATAATCATAAAATTTATAATTTAGAAAAGGTAAGGTCTGACATTCATAGACAATATTCTTTAGTGTTGCATAACACCCAATCATTAGCTTACTAAAAAAAAAGACAGCAAAATCAATTTTCATTGACTTTAAAACTTGCAAATTGAGATAGGCTTAGGCATTTACTTTAAATTCCTTTTGTTGGTGTTAAGAAAGCTTCAACCACCCAGATTTCAGACCAGTAACCTAAGAATAGAAAGTTGCAGTTCATCACTAATTGTCATGTCTGAGATTTTATTTTACCCTTCTTACAAGCTGATGAATCAATCTCTTATTGTTTTATGGATTCTGGTAGAAGATACAAGACTCCTGGTTCAAAGACAAAGGATTTTTATTACTCACAGTATAACAAGCCAAGTGAGTATCAGCATAATGTATTGATGTGTTGGTTCCCTTTTTTCTGACTCCTATAGGGGTGTTGGCAGAGAGCCAGATGGATACCATGCACACAGTGGTTTTGCATACAGTTAGAGAAAAGAAGTAAGCATCATGCCCCGGAGTAGTCAAGGGGAATTATGAATTTTCAAAATAGATCAATATAACCCCAACTCTTTTCCTCCTGATCATCACCCAGAAGTCAACCAAAAAAAAAAAAAAAAAAAAAAAAAAAAAAAAAAAAAAAAACAAAGATGAACACTTTTCTGAACACAGTGGCTTTCAGGGAACAAACTGTTTTACTAAGGGAAGATCAGGAAGGAGGTAGGGGGAGTCAAATATTTTTCAGTTGATTTTTAAGAAAGATGCTCAAGCAATACTAGATTTTTGAAAATGGTGGGGAATGTGGAATGCCCATTAAATACCTTAAAAATTGGCCCATGTTGGACCAGTCTTTGTGTCAAAAGGCATACTATTTTTGAACTCTAAATAGACTGAAAGCTGAAAACATGACACAGTTTAATTTCAAGACCCATATTACTATACCTGGAGTTGGCTGATTAAATGGGAAACTGAACAAGTTTCAGCAATGGCAAGATAGCAATAGCCCCAAGAGGGGGTCAAGTTAATGTATTGAATTTTTCAGGAGTAAACAGAGTCAATGTCCCCAGCAGTTTTTCTTTCTTCTCTGCAATGCAAACAGTTCAACCTTGGCAGGAATCACAAGTCTAACAAACATTGGTGGCTTCTGTATCTGAAGCATAAGATCCATTGTGACGGTACCTGTGTTATCAAATCTGGTATGACAATAAATCCAGATAGTGATGGCAGTGACCTGGGTGATGTAGGGCTTATCTTCCTGATACTATTTGGTTTCATCAGCGGATGGGCCATTATAATGGCACCAAAGTGGAGTGTTTTTAATCTGCCAGTGTGAGGTCTTCCAAGTGGCAGCCAGATGGCCAAGTCAGAACAGCCCAAGAGTCAATAAAATGTATCCAGTTTCACCAAGGAGAGGACTGACCAGGGCTAGGACACTGTCTGGAATTTGCCCACCAAAAGGATTGATAGCATTTGCTTTTGGTTTTGCAAATCCTCACCTTGAGGCTGAACAGTAACAAAGACCAATGGACACTGTAAGGTGTCAACTTAGCTAAACTATCATTGTATCAGACCCTGATATTTAGGGGAACCTCTGTCAATCTAGGGACCCATTGTTCCTACTGCTTTACTTCAAGCCAGTGGAGTGAGTGATAATTTTCCCCTAAAGGAGAAAGTTGCCTTTTCATGTAAAACTGAGATGATATCAGGGCCAGGTTAGCTGCACTAATAAATATGTGATTTCCACATGGCTGGTGAAGCATATCAGGTCCAACCTACCTTGTTAGTTATCAAGTTCAAGTTTACTCACCCATAAATACAAATTTCACACTGGAAACTCGCAAGATCCTCATAAAGTATTTGGTTCCATAAAGAGCATAGTGGTAGCAAGCCAATGGTTCTTTCAAAGGGGGTGTACTTGGTGACTTGTTTAGATAGATGGCACTGTTTCAATGGAAAATGCCCTCTCTAAATGTTCCTAGAGTGTTTGCATCTTTAAAATTAGGATTTCCCTTTCCCTTTCTAGGGTTTTTTATTGTTTCTACCGGAGCACCCTGGAAAAGAGAGTACATGCAACAGAATGTACAAGCAAGAAAATTCCCTCTGGAACTCATGAGATGGAGACATGCAGGCATCTAACACACTATTCCATTATACATTCAGATATGGGAGCCACAAAAACAGTACAGTGAGTTAGCCCAGTGGGCCCCCCATATAATGTCACGTTAACTTTCCTTGGGGACTGTAAGTCCCATAAAAACCCTATCAGTGGAATATGAGCACCATCTTCCCCTGAAAGAACATAGACCAACAAGTTAAAGTATGTGGGTTAGGAGTCAGAGCAATGGCAGCAGGGATTTCACACTATCTCCCAGCAGAGAATTCACGATGGGTGGAGTGGCAGAGGAGGCTGTCTCACAGAAGACAGTGTGGGAGTGCAGGGAGCAGAGAGAATTTTTTTCTCACTTAGATCCCTTATTTCAGAGTGGAATCCAAACACAGCACTGCTTTCTTCCCTGTTTACCTCTCAGCACCCAAGCATCTATGCTTAGGGGAACTTTGCTTCCCCTATCCATGTCACTGTAGCTCCAACCTCACAGCCTTCAGCTCCTCTTTTCATCCCATACCCAGTATTCTGTCATTGTTGCCAGCCAGGTTGGGCTGCAGCAGGTGCATACACATGGCTGGCTCTGCATTGTAAGAAATGGTTTTGCATTTACTTTGTTTCAAGCAGCAGCTCCTGTGCAGATCAGACTTCCTACATTTTGACGCAACCAAAGGTCTTTGTCAAATAATAGGGTCATCTTTGCTGGCATTCTTGATGAAGAGTTTACTCAGCTCTACAACCACAAGCCACCTTGCCTTTCAGGTGGCACTGTGAGGCTTATGTCCCACTGTCATGATAACATCCTTGCCTGGAGGATAGAGAGTAATAACCAAGGCACCTTTGGGGCAGATTGTTTCAGCCTTACTTCTCACCACCTGTCTCATTAATAGGGCAAGGAGAAACCCTTATTCTGTCCAATCCCCACTCCTGCCATTCTTGCCCATGGCTTGGGCAAGAGCACTTGCTACCAGATTCTAGGGAGTCCTTCAGATCCCTGAACCTGACCTTTTGGGTTTTGTCCTTCTTGTACCTGAAAGCCATATGTCTTTGAGTATCCTATCCTTGTCACCAAAACTATTGAGTTGGGGATTTGATTTTCACCCTACTTAAAAGCTAATAAGTTAACCTGTTAACATTTCAAGGATACTGGCAAGATGAAAAACCCCTGGGTCAGAGACAAAAAAATATATTACGCATAGCCCAGCAAGTGGCATGAGCATCATGTTTGCTTTAGTTCCCTTTGACCCCAAGTTCCATGGGAGTGATGTAGAAGGCCCAGATGAATTCTGTGTGTATAATCTGGATTTGTACTGCAGCTAAGGAACACTTGTGGAACCTCATGCTTTAGGACAGGCATTAAGCAAGACTGCTCTTTGTCCTACAAGCAGACTTTACTCCTCCTCTCCCTCAGTGTTATTCACTGCAAACTCAACACTGTGGAGTGGACCGGGTAAGCAGTGGTCAGCATCGTGCATGCTTGATACACTCGGGAAGAAGCAGTAGGGAAATTCAGTGACCATGTCAATTTCCTATCCCAACACTGACATGTTTGGACCACTTATACACCGGATACTCTACTGAGTACTTTCCTACCTTATTTCATTTAATCCGAATGAGATCTTTGACTGAGTTACCATTAATATCTTCAATCATCCCTATCTTGTTTTCGTGTTTTCTGATGACTCAGAAACTACTTATTTAATGGATAAGAAAACTGACATTCATAGAGTCTAATTGGCCAAATTTGTATAATTGTAAGGGGAGAAACTAACATTGAAACCCAAGTCTGACACCAAAGCCCATTCTCTTATCCACTGTTACAAAAGTCTCTCAAGCAGTAAACTTGAGCTTTTGCAGTGTTCTTCAGAGTGTTTTAATAGAGTAGACTTTTCAGGGTTGGACACTTACATAAAAACATTTTAATAATTTATAAGTTTAAATACAAACATTAGGAGAGAAGAACACATTTCTGATGAAATTATCTTGATAGTGTTTGCCTTCTCTACGTGGATGAGCTAAAATGTTCATAGGACGTTTTGAAAGGTAAACATTTGCCTTGGTTTCCACCAGACTGTCCTAGTTTGTACCTGTTGTTCCAATGTGTTAATAGTGCTCCCAGAGAATGTCAAAATAATTGTCCTTGTGACTCTTACTATGGTGGGAAGTTTTCTGCAGAAGTTCATGAAAACATAAGAGGAAGAGATGAATTATAAATGTTATATATCAAAGGAGCATTTTTAAACTTCATATGTAAGAGCAGTCTTTTCAAAACAGTTTGAAGATTTATCTACTAAACCCAGTAGCAGCTTGATTGACATTTTCTAATGTGCATCGTTGCTCTTCAGATCATTCCTATCTTGTTTTCCTGTTTTCTGATGACTCAGAAACTCCTCATCTATATCCAACAATGTATACAGAAGACAAATACATTAGGAAGGAATAAATGCCAGTTTCTAACTTGGAAGTTTAGTTCTACACTCTGAAATAACATTTATTTAACAAGTATTTTAACTAACTTCTAGCTATGTGAATGCCATTAAAAGTTCTAAATATGAACAATAAACTTTAAATCAATTGCCACCTACACACGCATTACCTAGCAACGTGCCTACTTTTATCTGAAATATAGTGAAACAGAGTAAGAAGAGCATGAGTTAGAGTTGAGTTTATGGTTCAAATATACACATGTGTGGACATATATGTGAAATGAAAGTATAAGTTGAATGAAAAAGCATTAAATTTCTGATAATTTCATTATTGGTATAACTGCAACAGTTTGTAAAAGTGACAAGAAGATAATGACAGCAATAAAAAGTGGGGCACCTGGGTGGCTCAGTCAGTTAAGCATCTGGCTCTTGACTTTGGCTCAGGTCATGATCTCACAGTTCATGGGTTTGAGCCCCATGTAGGGCTCTATGCTGGTAGTGCAGAGCCTGCTTGGGATTCTCTCTGTCTCTCTCTGCCTTTCCCCCAGTCGTGTGTGCTCTCTCTCTCTCTCTTTCTCCCTTTCTCTCTCTCTCTCAAAATAAATAAATAAGCTTTAAAAGCAAAACAATACAAAAACAGCAGGCATTACTTCCAGAAGTTTTCACCTAATTAGGGGGGAGAAGATACTCTCAAGGAAAGCTATACATGTTTCTCCTGCTATCGGAAAATAGAGCGTTCCTATGAAAACTGTCATAAGCTCAAATGGCATAAAGCAAAGAAGCAATTACCATTAATTTGCATGGAAAAATTTCAAACTTTCCCATAAGCAATAATGATGATAATAATAATAATAATAATAATAATAATAAATAACCTCTGTTAGGCTTTTCTGATACCTTAGGACATATTTTGCTAATGGAAACTCAAAACAAGTCGATATAAAACACAGACGCTCACAGACACAGTTCAAAGCTATGACCACTTGATGCGGAGATGCTGAGTATAGTTCTGGGGAAGGAGTTTAATGGACTCACTCTTGCTACTCAGGGTGCCAACTGCCTCTATAACAGAGCTCTCTGCAAAACAAACACCAAATGTTATTTTCACAAAGCAAAAATCCTCTTTGGCTTTCTTTCATTTAGTGAAAACAAGTACTAATATATGTCTTTTATAAAAATAAAGCGGCATAACGTGAACTTTAGAAAAATGAAGCATAGCGGTGTAATCAAGTGGTTATTTACCACCCATGTAATCTACAGATTCCCGCTTTGCCTTTACTGTAGCATTTTCTTTTGTATAGAAAAAACAGTATGGAAAGGGCTCAGAGTGAGAAAGGAGCTGGAGAGTGAAAGTTGCATTTAGTGTGGACATCTGTAACAGAGTTAATGTATGCTTAAGTCTGTGGGAAGAGAGATGTGGTTTGAGAGGTGTTAAAACCCATTTACATTTAGCGGATTAGACCACCTGCTGCACAGCAATATCCTAAGGGAATAGATTGAGAACAGCTCAGTTTTGATGAGAAAAGGAGTAAAGACCAAAACATGGAAGTTATTTGGATAAGATTTCAAAATCTATGCATTAGACACCTCAGGAGGGAGCCCTTGATACTAAAGAGGTTCCAGCATGAGGATCCAGAGTTCCTGGTGGAGACTGGAAAGGAATAATGAAGAGGGGTTAAAAACAGAGATGGAGGTGCATCTGGGTGACTTAGTCGGTTAAGCGTCCAACTGTTGGTTTCGGTTCAGGTCATGATCTCATGGTTTGTGGGTTTTAGCCCTGATTGGGCTCAGCACTGACAGTGTGGAGGCTGCTTGGGACTTTCTGTCTCCCCACTCTTTCTTCCCCTCCCCTGCTCACTCTCTATTTCTTTCTCTCTCTCAAAAACAGACAAAAACCAGAGGTGTGGGTACTTAGGAAGGCAGATGAGGAATAGTTTTTGTCGTTTTTTTTTTAAGTTTATTTATTTTCAGAGAGAGAAAGAGAGAGCACAAGTGGGAGAGGGGCAGACAGAGAGGGAGAGAGAAAATTCCAAGCAGACTCCACGCTGTCAGTCCAGAGCCCCATCTGAGGCTCTATCTCATAAACTGTGAGACCATGACTTGAGCTGAAACAAGAGTCAGACACTTAACCAACTGAGCCACCCAGGTGCCCCCATTTATGTAGCTTTTATACTCAGAGTATCATGATTTAATCCTGGAAAGAGCATCTGGCTCCCAGTCATTTTTATATCAACATAACATGCCTTACATTTACCATCTTTTAGAGACAATCATTCAGAATGCCAACCCCTAGGAATCTCATTAGGCATGTTCAGAGGGGTTACCTTTCTGAGGCATGAAAAGTGTGCTACTTTAAGGTGCACCTAAATGCTATAATTAAAGTATCACAATATACAAGTAGGTAAATTCACAGTTAGAGGTAAGCCAGAAGTTCTAAAGTATTTGGACTTATTCCATTTAGCTCTTGGGCAAGTCACCTGACCTCTTTACCTGATTTTTTCCCCATAGTTAAAACAGGGCAAATCACTTCTCTCCTGCTGTGTTTCATAGGAATATATACTGGGTGCATTTTAAAGAACTATGTAGGAGGTCAGTATTATACTGAACATATGGAATCTTCCTGGATGAACTTTAAAATATTCCATTATTTTTGTTTAAAAAATGTAAAATTCCACTTCAGTTACCCTTCCTCTCTACCATTTTCCTCACAATGTTATCATTGTACATATTCTAAAATTAACAGACGTACTTCCTGCTGAAGCACCGATTGCAGATAAAACAGGGTTATGGACTCTAAAAAGAACAAAGACCTATACACAAAAGACTTTTCTCCCAGAGGTAAGAAAATTCAGCTTGAAGGATTGGCAAACACCCAATACATTATTCACATATACCTGTATATTATCTGGGTCCACTCTCGCAAGCCAGCTAAATGGTGAGAACTACTCTCTGAAGATTAATTCTGTTTCCTTTCATATTCCCCATTGAAGTCTCTCTTGTTATAATTTACTTCCAAAAACTTCAGTTTCCAGGTTACATGCAATATTAAAAGCAGTGGATTCACACTTTTAAATTGCTGTTCTTCCTCATTCTCATGCTTCTTTTCAGAAAACACACCAAAAAAAAAATGACCAACTAATTCAGATAACCATATAATTTACAGATGGAGATTCTGTGGTGCCATCCTAAGACTTTTGCCCTCCTCATTGTTAAGCTAATTCTGTTCAATCATCAAAAGAAGGTAAACTTCTCAAAGAAAATGACTGATAATTAATCTCCCAGGACAAAGAGAATGGAGAACAATAAAAATAGGGTCTTTTCTCATTTTTAGTCATTCAGGCTTTCATTTTGAAATCCAACACTATTGGGCTGAAAACACAATATCCTTTAAGAAAAAAAGAAAATAATATATTTTGGGGTATAATTTTGTTCCAATTTATAATCATATCTTTGAAAAATTTTGTAATTATGTAATTTTGTATTTGTGTAATTCTGTTAAGACTTGATTTTTTTTTTATTTTTAAAATTTATTTTTATTTTTTGAAGGAGGACACATGTGCACAAGCAGGGGAGAGGCAGAAGGAGAGGGAGGGAGAGAATCCTAAGCAGGCAATCACACCACTGTGGGATCATGACCTAAGCCTAAATCAAGAGTTGGACATAACCAACTGAATCATCCAGGTGCCCCAAGACTTGAAATGTTTTTGAAGCCTTCTCCCACTCCGCAAAGACCAAATTAGTTTTAAATGAGTCTCCTCTTCCCACAGAGAGAAAATTTTTACAGTCATCTGATAGATGCACTGTGATATTATTTGGGTGATTCGCTTCTCTGTCCTCAACATTTAATTCACTTGATAAGCATATGAACATCCCCAAACCTACTATATTTTCCTCTGCCTTCTGGGCCAAGTCTTCAGGTGTTACCTTTATATGCCATTGCTACTCATAGACCCCTCAGCTTCATCCATCAGAGTGTATGTACCCCGTTTCTCATTCCAGAGTAGGGTAGAGCCAGAGGGTATTCCTTGTCTAGAGCCACATACATTATGTTCATATTTTACTTGGGAAAAAAGGGGGGGAGGTGAAAATAAGGTGGATGGCGAAAAAGAGAAAAAGAAAATGATCTGGTGAGCAACTTTCATGTATGGATAGCAAAATCTTTGGAAGCCGAATTTCACTAATTCTTACTTCTCTTGGCCATCAAAGAAAAGTATATAAGAACAAAAAATAAATTCCCCAGTAATAATGCTGTTCAGTGAGAAATAGTAGAATGTCGGTTAGGAGGTCCATTCTAGAGCCCGAATGTTCTGCCATTATTATATCTTTGGAAAGTTTCTTAACCTTACAAGTTCTTCAGTTTACTCATTTGTACAGTGGGAAAGTTTTACCTGCATTAAAAACTATTGTGAGAATTAAATCAATTGCACTTACAATATTGAGCTCAGTGACTAGCATGAAGTTTAGGACTCAGTTATATTAGCTGTTAGCTTTTAGCATACCTATCTTCACTTCATTGTGTCCAGCCCTAATATTTTCATCATGAGAGATCAATAGGATCAGATAAGTTAATAAATCCCATTTCTTCATGGGAAAAAAAGCAACTCTTTTTTTCTTTTTATCTGACTCAGAATTTTTAAATAGTACTCATACTTTCTGCTCTGAAACTTGGCTAATTTTGTTGGCCATCCAAATACGTGTTTATTTCCTTTTATCTTTTTGCATTTATCAAGCTTACCAATGTAAGTCTCTTTAATACAGAGTACTGTGGAAATTTCTACATCAGTAGTCTACATTTTAAATCAATTGACCCAAAATTAAATCAGTCAATGAACCAAATGCCAGACATTGTCATAAAAACAATGGGCCTACTACTAAAATTGTGCCTAAAATGTGATTTCAGGAATAAATGGAAAATTAGTCCTGGCAGAAGTTAAATTTTAAAATGTTAACAGTGTGGTGCATTGCAGGGAGAGAGGAGAAACATGGGACAAAGATAAAGGTAGCTGATTAGAGAATCTGTGTGTGACCTGAATATCAGGAGTTTGGGACTTTAGAGGTACACAAAGGGGAATAACAGAAGACTTCCGTTCTCACAATTTTTTTCTAATAATCGATAAGTTGACAATTCTTTTCTTTTTTTTAATGTTTACTTATTTTTGAGAGAGAGAGTTCAAGCAAGGAAGGGACAGACCAATGAAGACACAGAATCTGAAGCAGGCTCCAGGCTCCAAACTGTTAGCACAGAGCCCAACGTGGGACTCGAACTCGTCAACCACAAGATCATGACTTGAGCTGAAGTCAGACACTTAAGTGACTAAGCCACCCTGGAGCCCCCAAATAAATAAACATTTAAAAAAATACCTTCACAGAAAGATCTAGAATGTTTGAACAAGTATCTAAGTACCATGGCCTAGCCAAGTTGACACATAAAATTAATCATCGCAAGGGATGCTGGGTGGCCCATTTAGTTAAATGTCTGACTCCTGGTTTTGGCTCAGGTCATGATCTCAGTTGGTGAGTTTGAGCCCTGCATTAGGCTCTGCACTGCCAGTATGGAGCCTGCTTGGGATTCTCTCTCTCAACTGCTTACTCTCTCCTCTGCTCTAAATAAATGAATGAATGAATGAATGAATGAATGAATAAATAAATAAATAAATAAATACTAACCATCACAACTAGTTAGAGTGGATTTGTGGTCCATGATGAAAAACTCTAATATTTCACATCATTTCATGTAATCCAATAATAACCTTGAAGGTTAAGAATTGCAATCCTTATTTTATGAATAAAGAAACCAATTAAAGAAAATGTTTTGCACTGCTCTGTGAAGTTAAAAAGCTAAAGATTTGAAGCCAGAACTCAAGAACCTAAATCCAGTGCTCTTTTGATTACAGCTCTATTGCCAATAAATCCATTTAGGCAAATGAAATTAACCACATCGAAAAATTGAGCTATTACAAGAGCAAGTTCTAACCTTAAGTGTGAAAAGAAGTTATATGTCTGTTATATAGCTACAGTTTGGGTCTAGAGTAGAGTTTAAAGGAAAAAGTAGATTTTAAGATGGGTAAGATTTGTACACATGCTAAAGAAAGAGTGAAAACATTCCAGGTAAAAGAAACAGAACAAGACAAATGCAGGGGGTAGATATAAGCATGAATATGTGGAGGTTGGTAAGGTGTTCTGGGCTGACTAGAAAAGTAGTGAGGGAAGAAATTTGATGTCTAGATTGGAAGAGATTATGGCAATGTAAAATTGATAACATAAGTAACCATTACAGGTTTGGGGGCTGAGAAGCATCTTGATGAATATGGTGGTCAACTATTATTCCTATTCTAGTGGCTCCCAGTCTTCATTTCTAGTCCTGGCTCACCAACTGTATTTTTTCACCTGATCCCAAAACATCTTTTATAACCAGCTCAAATCTCTCATTCCCAATGTCAGCCCTTTTTCTCCCAGACAGGCTCTGCTCTTTTTTTTTTTTTTTTTTATAAGCATGGTATTGCTATTTCTTCCATTCTTCCAAACTACATCTTTTATGTTTCCTTCTTTTTGTCCCCTAGTTCTAATGTCCAACAGGGCATCGTTTCTTCATTTCAGTTATCACTTGAGAACCTAGTAAAATTTAGTGCGTCTCCATGTGCCCAGATTACAATAGTAGCTTCTTAACTGATATCTCTGTTTCTGGCATAAGGGAGGGTTGTAGGAAAAATATGCTCTCAACATAGTGACTGGCTCTCCAAATTCTAAACGTTATTTACAGCCTAGGTAGTAAAAAGGCTACCTCTGCTCTAAAGATTTGGCATAATTGTTAGAAAGAGGTGAGTGTATTCAATATTTTCCCCAACCCCTACCCCCAGGCAGAATTAATTATTCCCATAGGACTCTAAACTTGCCTAAAGATAGGATATATCACATTGTTTTATAGTTAATTATTTATATGCCTGTCTACCCCCAAAGAGTAAGATTTTTAATTCAGCACCATACCACTTTTTTACCATTAAGCTCTACCCTCTAACCTGTCATAGCCCCACTTCTGTGTACTAAATTTAGAGCTAATTAGCATTATAATTACCATTACAAACAATTATTTCACATATCTCTTCCTCCATCTTTCTTGGCAAAGCCTCATCCTGATTACATTTACCTATTTTACCCGTCCATTCCTGCATCCAAACAGCTGAACTTTGCTGGAGAGTAATATAAATCAGGCTAACGGATCTCACTACAACTGAGAACATATTTATGAACATGTACACAGGGATAAAATGATCATCCAAAACAACACAGTAATATTTTCATACTTATTGTTGTTTTACCACTCTCCAAATTGAATAGCTCACACCATGAACTCTCTCCTAGAGCCACCTGTAGTCCCCCATTTCACATGCAGCTGTTGATCTTATCTCATACTTAAAATTTAAAAAAAAAAAAAGCACTCCAACCAGAGGTGTCTCCTCTACTTTCCACAGATCTGCCAATAAACCTCTGTTTGCATAGATACTTCCCTTATTTCCTGCATTTGTGAATGAACTATCCTTGCTGGAGTCCACTTGTATTCTGGATTCCAGACACCCATTTCTTCTCAGGATCTTTGTTCCTGAACTTTGTCTGCACCATCAGTTTTTTCTTTTCTTCTCTCTCTTCATCTCCCTTCCTCCCTGCCCCCCATCCTCTGGATTATATCTATCATCCCTCAGTTTTTTAAAATACTTTCACTGACACTACATCCTCCTCCAATCAACACCCCATTTTTATCTTCTTCATAGTGAAAGTCTCGTCTGTACTTTTTCACCTCAAAGTCTCTTCTTAACTCACTCCAATTAGGTTCATTCTTATACCCTTCCATAGAGACTGCTCTTGGTAAGGCAAATAATAACCTCCATATTGCCAAGCCCAACAGAACACTTTTCTGTTCTTATTTCACTTGATCTCTCAAGAACATTCATTGGAACTGATTGCTTCTTGAAAGACTTACCTCCTAACTTAAGTGTGGGATTATTTTCCTACTAATGGTCATTCTCAGTGTCCTGCTTGCTTGCCTTTTATGATCACTAAATTTTGGAGTGATGTGGGCCTCACTGTTGGTATTTTTTTTTATTTTCTATCTACATATTTTACATAGGTTATTTTATTCAGTTCCATGATTTTAAATATCATCTAGTTAATGAATTGTTCCACATCTATATATCTAAACCTAACCTAGTCTCCAAACTCCTATATATAACTTCCTTTATTATGTCTCAATTTGGATGTCAACTATGCATACAAAAGTTGACATTATCATAGCAGATCTCCATATTCCTACCCCATTCACACTCACAAACTTGCTTTTCTTCCCAATTTCCCCCATCTTAGTGCTAATTTACTATCTACATAGATGTTTAAGGCAAAAATCCTGAGAAATCATTCTTGGTTCATTTCTATTTCTACATCCTCCACTTAATCCATTAACAGGATCATAGATCTTCCCCAAAACATATTTCATATCTGTCCACTTTCTGCTTCCTCTCTTGACCTTTCATACTCCATTTCTTCACAATACACTGTGGGATCTCTCTCTCTCTCTCTCTCTCTCTCTCTCTCTCTCTCTTTTGTAAATGTTTTATTGTTTTTGAGAGAGTACAAATGGGGTTGGGGCAGACAGAAGGGGACAGATGATCTGAAGCAGCCTTTGCACTGACAGCAGCGAGCCTCTTATAGAGCTTGAACTCATAAACTGTGAGATCATGACCTAAGCGAAGTCGACGCTCAACCGACTGAGCCACCCAGGTGCCCCTACCCCATAGTATCTTTTAAAACTACAAACTATTTTAATGTTTCACCCTTCACCTTCCCGTCAAGTAGAAAAAAACACAAAACTTTTCCCTGGCTTACTGCTGCCATTTGTCTTTTAACATTCTTTCCCTCAACCATCATGCTGTCTCCACACTTATGTTCCTTCTGCTCAAATACAAAAGATGTGTTTCTACCTTGAAATTATTGCACTGCTGTGCTCTCTGCTTTGAGTGCTTCCTCCCAATCTTCATGGGACCAGTTCTTAATGGCTATTCAGTTCTTATTTCAAATGTCACCTCCTCAGAGAGACTTTTTTTTTCTGCTCATCGGTCTAAATTACTAACAAATTACTTCTTATGAGATTGTCCTTTTATAACTTTTTTGCATAGTTAACATTTGATTTTTCTTATTAAATAATTATCCATTTATTCATGCTTTCTGTTATTTTTTATTAACTACCACATTAGAATGTAGCCTTCATGGGAACTTATTCCATATCTGGTTTGTTCCCTGCTATATCTGTAGTGCCCAGAAAAGTGATTGTCAGATTATAAGAATTCAATAATTTAAGTTAATGGATAATGAGATCTATGGTAGTCATTAGTGCCCCTGATAGAATTAAACTTCTTGGCTCTTTGTAGTTGGGTGTGGTCATATAACTAGTTTGGGCCCAAAAGTTGTGAGCAGAAGTGATTTGCATCACTTTTGGGTCAGAACATTTAATGTGAGTACAATAACCTACAGAATTCTCTATCATGTAAAACATTTGGGAAATCTATCAGCCTGTCGTGGAGGAAGGACAATGATGACATGGGAACAGAGCTTCCAGCCATTCACGATAGACCGATACCATGAGCAAGAAATAACTGTGTTTTTAAGTCATTGAGATATTGAGCTTTTATGTTACATAGCGTAATCTAGGCTATCCTGATAAATAAAAGATTACAATCTTTTTTTTTCCTTCATCTACACGTGTGAAAAAATAACCCTTACCAAACTTTTCAGGATATTTGTCAGAATTATTGTAAATTAAAGCTAATATTTATTGAGCACTTATATGTGCCACACATAGTGCTAGCTAAGCTCATGGTATGTAAATATCTTGAATAATTCTTTTGACAGCCTTTTGAGGCCTGTTATGTCACTCTGCCCATTTTACAAATTAAGAAACTGAGCTGCAGAGAGGTTAGTTAACTTGCCTAAGATCACGCAGGTAGTGAGTGGCAGTGTTGGGACTTAGAATCTAAACCTAAGCAATTTGTTCCAAAGCCTTGTGGTTTTTGAAAAAGATAAGATACATAAAGCATTGTCATATTGCCTAGCACACATTATTTTCTCAGTTGGTAGTGATAATTTAACAGCATATTGAATTTCTAGGGAACTACACAAGCGCAAAGTGTTTGTTTTGTCATATTCAAGACTTTGTCTTTTCTTAACACTAAGTAAGAAATGCCTCAAAAGCTGTGTTTACAGAATAGAGTGAGATTTGGCGTTCACTTGGTTACTTTGATCAAGACAGCAATGACCATCTTGGCTCCAGTTGATTTATTTTAGGAACCTAATACAAACTAAAAATATGAGCCTTTTTTAGGAACTCAATAAGTATGCATGCAGTAGAAAGGTATCTACTAACTTCCCAGAAGTATATTTGGCATTAAGTTCGAACGGAAACCTCAAGAATAAGTAAAATTGGTAAAGAATAGTAGAGGACTGAATTTTTAAATGCCACTGTATATGGACAGACAGTAAACTACATAAACCCAACTGCACTCTAAATATTGACATTAACTTTTGAAAGCATGGTTGTTAAATTTCAAACAGAAGTAGAACACTTACTTGCTAGAATCTTACTGCTTTTTTTTTTAAATGATGGAAACTTGTCATATGTATAAATTTCTGAGAACCTAGGACAGCTGAATATTTGAATAAATTTAACTAAAACATTCTTCCATTCTTTAAAAATGAATTGCAGTGGGACAGGCAAAACAATATTAGAGTTGGGACATGGAGTTTATACATGAAGGAGAAGTTAAGCTAAATCAGGAAGAAAGCATAGAAAGGAGGAAAGGAAAATGAAAGAAGAAAAATGGCTGGAATAAAAATGGCCCTTGATAAATAGTTTGTTTATAATAATTCTTACATATCTTCATTTGATGACTCGGGAATATTCAAATTCACTGCACCAGTTCCTCAAACTTTAAAAAAAAATACTTGACTGTTTTTTGATGGGGACCATTTGGAGAATTAATTCTCAGCATATCAAAGATTATGTCCTCCTCCCTCATTTTTTCTTCCAATAATATATTGTAATGACTCATTATCCTGTGCAAGGATGCTATGAAAATATTGTTTATGCAGATGGAAAACTGGTCTGTTTAAAAATAGGAAGTTATTTCAAATTCAAAAAATATAAAAAGTGTAAATTTTCCTTTGAAATTTTTGTCTTTTTTAAAAATATAATTTGTTGTCAAGTTAGCTAAATATAGGGTATACAGTGTACTCTTGACTTCAGGCGTAGATTCCCATGATTCATCGCTACATGTAACACCCAGTGCTTATCCCAACAAGTGCCCTACTCAGTGCCTATCGCCCATTTTCCCCTCTCCCCACTCCATCAACCCTCAATTTGTTCTCTGTATTTAAGAGTCTTTTATTATTTGCCTCCCTCTCTGTTTGAAACTATTTTTTCCCCTTCCCTTCTCCCATGGTCTTCTGTTAAGTTTCTTAAATTCTACATATGAGTGAAAATATATGATATCTGTCTTTCTCTGACTGACTTATTTCACTTAGCATAATATCTTCCAGTTCCATCCACATTGTTGCAGATGGCAAGATTTCATTCTTTCTCATTGCCAAGTATGCAGTTGTATACCATTGTATATATAAACCACATCTTCTTTATCCATTCATCAGTTGATGGACATTTGGGCTCTTTCCATAGATGGGCTATTGTTGATAGCGCTGTGATAAACATTGGGATACATATGCCCCTATGAATCAGCATTCCTGTATCCTTTGGATAAATTCCTAGTAGTGCTATTTCTGGGTTGTAGGGTAATTCTATTTTTAATTTTTTGAGGAACCTCCACAGTGTTTTCCAGAGCAATTGCACCAGTTTGCATTCCCACCACAGTGCAAGAGGTTTCCTGTTTCTGCACATTCTCACCAATATCTGTTAAATGATGGCAGAAAAAGGACTTAACTAAAAATGTTAAGTACACATTGAAGGCTAAAACAGTAAATATAATTAAAGTGATATTGCAATTATTAATTTAATATAGATTTATCTGTCAAGACTGGGGACAGTGGGTGCAGAGGCAAAGGTCATAGATATCCCACAAGTATGTGAAGATGGGGCTCTGGGAAGAGACCTCTTTGAATCCAGGCTCTGGCCATCACTGCATAGTAAATAAATGAAAATAAAATTTGAACAAACCCAAAGCCATGCCATAGAACTCGGTATTCCTTTAGAAATATCATTTGCCTGAGTCCCTACTACAGCTCAGCTCATGAGCCCAAGAAGTTTCATGGACTATATTTGCCACCCATGAAAACCTGCATTCTTTATCAACCTAAACAAACTAAGAACCAGGAGAGAGATTTCTTTCTTAAGTCTCTTTGGTAAATAGAGAAAGAAACAATGAAATATCTTTTACAAAAATTAAAGATTTGTTCTTGGTTTGCACCTACATAGGATAAGGGTATAATTGACTCCTGGGGAGAAAGCTAATAAATCTTAATTACGATTTTAAATTAAAGTCCCAAACCAAGTCTTTAAGAAAAATGCTTGAGAAGCACGGTATTCAGCTACTAAAGACATCTCAGTGCATTTCTCTGGAAAGACAATGACTTATTTCTGATAATAATGAACAATGTACTAGTTATAGGACCGATTTCTTATGAAGACATGTTAGTTAAGTGAGTTTTATGAAGTCTCCGAAAGTTCCAGGTGAGACTTCAACCCTGGACTGTGGTCCTCAGTAGCATCTCTGTCTGAATGAAATACTTACCTCCCTACAACTAGGCGTCATTCCATCAGTCATGAGTGCTCTGATTGAAGAAAGTAGAAGGTCCAGGCCAAATCTTTTACTTTCTATGGGAAATTTGCTCAGTGAAAGACTAACAATTAAGTCCATCCCTAAATATCACTTGTGCCTAGAAGCATCCTAAAAAACTCCATTACAGCAAGACCAAATATCAATGGGGCCACCATGGAAAGCTGCCAGTTAAAGCCCTCTAATGTCTCACACTTAACACCTTTTCTCCCCAGAGGGAGAAAAGCATTTTATAACTGTTCCACCCTGTAGAAAAGGTCAGTGGTTACATAGACTTTATAGTCTCTATTGATTTTTTTGAGTGAAAATAATAGATACTATTTAATGAAACTTATTGTGGGTATACATGCAGCATAACCTCTAGCATCTCCCATGGAGGTGATTTGTAAGTCCTGCTGGTCTGAAGTTGAGCTCATGTGTGCCTGCCAATAGCAACAGGCTACACACAGCAGTTTAAAGTTTACCTCTGGGAGAAGTTTTTATCTATTAGGGAAAATACTCACTTCCAACCTTCGTTGTCTCCTTCTAACCAAAGGATAAAGAGATTTAATACTTTTTTTTAAATCTATTCAAGAAAATATGTAGAACATAATAACATCTCAAGAGAAGGAAAATAAACATGTAACTTAATGATCTGTCTCCTTCTCTAAGAGATATTATCACCAAAGAAAACTCTTGTTACCACTATTTGCTTTAAAAATCTTATGTCATTACCTATGGTTTGTAAAAAGATAAACCTAGGTGATTTTTAGTAAATACAAGTTTTTACTACTTTAATTCAAAGTACCTTAAAGTACTCAAAGTACCAAAGTTAATTATTTTTTAGAACAGAGCTAGACTAAATGTTGTCTGATTTAAAATCTGAAAAAAAAAATTAGTAAAGATGAAACATTGCCTTCCTTGTTAGGGATTTTTTTTCCTTTGGAGTAGTCTTTAAAGATATTCTCTAGTCATTATTTCATACACTAGACATATCATGAACAACAATTTTCTCTATTCCCATTTTTAAAATTAATTTGAGGAAATTGTTGGAGCAATTTGTGTTTTATTTAATGCAGAAGAGAGAACATAGTTCAAGGTACCAGTGCTTGCTATTTAACATTCCATACATCAGAGAATAAGGAAATATCCAAAATCACAGTATAAAAAATATAACAAGAATGTCAACGAGATGATGGAATAGGAGAGCCCCAGCTCACATCTAACACAATGATTTGAAAGAGATCCACCAATACAGTGCTTTTGTGAGAACTTTGGGATCCAGTTAGGAGGTTGTGAAACCCTGGTTGAAGCCCAATATCAACAGAGCTGCTTCAGGAAGTCAGGACAGCACCCTGGTGGCAGACTACACAAACATGGTCCCACCTGTCAACTTAGGGCAGCCCTGACCCCTTAAGGATCTGGTTCTAGCCCTGTTTGGTCATGGTCCTTCAACCAGTGCCATCTACCAAGGGACCCTGGAGGAGCCACATCTGTCTGTGGCCCCAGTAAGAGGCTTTACAGCTTCAGACCCAACTGGATTCTGATGCAACCCTGTGACCTGCTTCCAGCCCTACTCTAACACCAGTCCAGAGTCAGTCCTACTCTCACAGAGACCCGGTGAAAAAACAATTCTAAAATTTGAATAAAACTACAAAAGACCCCAATAGCCAAAGCAATCCTGAGGAAGAAGATAGTAGCCAGAATCATCCCTCTTCCTGATTTCAAACTACCTTACAAAGCTGTATAATCAAAACAATATGATAGTGGCATAAAAGAAGACACCAATAGAACGGAATTGAAAGCCCAGTAATAAACCCCTGCATATATGGTCAAACAGTATTTGACAGCCAAGAATGCTTAATGGAATTAGAATATTCCCTTCAATGAATGGACTTGGGGAAACTGAATATTCACATGCAAAAGAACTAAATTGGACACCTATCTTACATAACTCACAAAACTTAACTCAAAATGTAGTAAAGACTTAAATTTTACAGTACATATTTTTCTAGAGAAGAAACATTTCTCTGTGTTCTTTCTATAATTTTCCAAAATATTTTTAGATCTATATTTTATCCAAAAATATCACATCTAATGGCCTTAACATGTATTGTAGAAATGCTTCCTAGTAGATATGATAAATCAGCTTATATACAAGCATACTTCTAAATTAAAACCTATTTCTGTGTGTGTGTGTGTGTGTGTATGTGTGTATATGCTTCTCTATAATAGAAAAGCAACTTTATTTAGAGCTAGAGGTCATGAGTTTTGAGTCAGGCTTTTCTATTATTATCTGTGGAATCTTGAGCAAGTCATTTAGCCTAAGTCCTGGCATTCTCAATGGGTTAATAATCATAATGGCTATTCTGGCATTTCACTTAATTGTTGTAAAAAGAAAACACAGTAACTGATGAAGTGCTTTGCAGTCTGCCACCATATATGAATAGAAAGTGATATTTAAGAGATATTATGTTTACTGGTATAATGCATAAATCTTATCCTAATTGATTTGTATTTTTAATTTAATATCTTGTAAGCTTTCAACAATTGTCAAATTATCTAGAGATTATAAATTTTTCAAGTATATGGTAGCTAAAGACACAAATGAATACAAAAGAGATCAGAAATCACTTTGTACCTTTAAATCAATTTTATTTTACTTTTTCTTTCTTAGCAGTTCAACATATTATTTATTTTCCACTGGAATCACTAACAAATTGAAGAAAGTACTTCAGTTGAGTATGTCAACATTATATTTTGCTCTCAAAATTATAACTGAGAGACAATAAAACTTAGTGTAATAAATTTTAACTGTACACAGTAGTATTAAAATATAAATTATCAACAGTCATAGACACAAAGAGACACATGCATATGCTTTTTTTTTCTCCTTTCAATTAATAGTCTGAGGCTACCATTTTCCTCATCACCACCCCCAATATCCAATATCCAACCCGTTTGTAAGTCTTGCTGCTCTGTCTCCAGATACCTTCCACATCCATCTACCGTCTCAATCTCCTTTGGCTCTCACCTATTCAGAGCACCATCATTGCCCAGCCAGACTACTATAACAGCCCCAGCTGTTACCTTTGATTTCTCTTGAACACATCTTTAATCCTTTTTCATAGAGCAGAATAAATATAAACATATGTAAAATCACATTACTCGTGTATTTAAAACCCTCCAACAGCTGCTCTCTGCGCGCAGATCAAACACATCTACCTTAATTTGTCCTAGACCCAGTCCTCCCCATGGTCTGCTGCCTCTCTCATTCTTGACCTCACTCCATCTCTTCTCACACTACTCTTCTTCCTAAACTCCCAGTTAACACTGCTGCATTCCTGCCTTGGGAATTCAGCATTTGCTATTCCTTCATCCCCGGAGAACAGCATAAAGGTACCTTACTCATCTGACACTGCATGAGGGTTTTAACATCATCATATTTTTTATTCGCTTATTTCTACCATCTCATTAAAATAAATGAGTATGCAGTCCAATTAGAAGAAGTATGCTAGTTAGGATATGATAAATTCTAGGAACGCTCCTGTTTTTCGTCTTAAATACTAAATCCCTAACAACTTTCTATATAAAAATTCTGAAGCTCCCCTCCATTGCCTCCATTTGAAAAATTCTCTCCTCAGAACTTTTCATGTACTGCTTCCTTGTATCATTCTCATTTTAGTTCAAATATCTTCTCAGCAAGGCCTTTCCGGCCATCCAGTCTGGACATTATCAGCCATCTTTATATAATCTTTTGTTCTTTGTTTACAGCTCTTGCAGATCACATAATAGGTATTCAATAAATATAAGTGGAACGAATAATAGCAGTTTCATTTGTGTGCATGTATAAGAACTTGGTAAGTACAGAGCAGCATGTGATGATAATACTATAATATATTTTCATAGGCAAAAAATTCTCTCCTTTTGAAGTTTCCTTTAACAGGATCAAAGTTAATTAGTTAATGTATTCTTTTTCTCTATGGACAGGAAGAGAGAAGAAAGAAAAGCCAAATAATTCCCCAAATACTTTTCAGCAGTTTTTTTTCCTTCCATTCATCATTTTTGTTTTAGCTCTTTTAACTTTTTTTTTTTTTTCAGATAAAGACAAGCTGTCAGGTATTTGAATCTTTGAGACTACTATCACTCACTTGGATTATTTTAAGGCCAATTAAAAGGAAAACAATAACAACTGACAGTCTTCATTTCCCAAAGTGACAAGTCATGGTTCTGTGTTGTTTTATGGTTTATGTAATGAATATCTATGCATATTTTAGTTTCAAGACAGTAAGTCTTGAAAACATGTTTTCAAAATCCATTATGCTTACTATGAATTTATGCCAATATTTTAACTAAAAGTTACCCAAATATTGAATAGCAACTGGAGATTTCATAGTAAGATGTTTAAATGCAAAGATTTCTGCTAATATGCAAACCGGTTTCCATATCGAGATTTGCTTCAGGTCACATTGCACTTGACAAGCTAGTATCACAGTTCCAGCTCTTTTATGAGTCAGTTTGGTGTTTGCAGCAAGAAGCCCAGGCTACCACCCCGCCTTCACTATATACTGCATTAGTACTGTTTACAGTCCACTGAGGCAATCTGTTGAACTGCTCTGCATCTCTATTTTGTCTCTCAGCCACTCTTGTGCTTCTCCACCTTGGGATACTATTTTGGAGATTCATTAGGACATATTCTTTAAGCTTCCTGAGAGACTGAAAGGAATGCAAAAGAAAAAATGGAAAGACACTATATTTTATTTGAAATCTGATTTTTAAAAAGTGTGACATTCCTGTTTTACATTCATTTCCTAGGTAATGATTCATAATAGTTTTTAACTTAAAAAAAAAACCTTGAGCCAATTTACAAAGACAGCAAGGAAAATGTTCATTCATTCCAAAATGTATTGATAAATTTATTAAGAGATTGCAATGTGCTAAGTGCTGTGGGGAGTACAGATGGGAATTTTATATTTTTAGTGTTGTTTTCCATACTGTTTCTTCATGACTTTATTATATGGAGGAAAAATAAGATATGTAAATATTTAACTACAATGTAAAGTAAAAAGTAATCTGATTTCTTCTGCATCTTTCCAGATGCATTTGAATGTGAGTAAAGAAAATCACAGAACCAAATTGAGAAGTTTCCATTTCAAATCTCAATTAGGCATACAATAGTGTCCCATGAAATTTTATCTGCTTCTGCAGTAAACTCACTTTCCCACTTGCAGAGGCAACTCTGAAAAATTCTCCTCTCCTCTAGTTGTCAGGCCCACATTCTGCAGCTCCCATGCTGGAAGGCCCTTATGCAGCACTTTATTCGCAAAATGGAAGCTGATTTCAGGTCTCACATTCCCACAATGAAATCTGTGATGTACCTGCCCCTGCATCTGTCTTCTCTTCTTCAGAATAAAATAGAGGACCGCTTTTTCTTTGACCAAAGGCCAGTACCTCCTTCCTTGTCCCTTGGATTGAATCCTTAGAGTCTTTTTAAATTTTGCCACCTCAACCCCCTCTTCTTGCATCTTCAGTCTTCCCCTCTTCACTGGGTCATTCCCATTAATGGACACGTTCTTCCTTATTAAAAAGAGAAACCTGCCTCAACAGTACATTGTGCCCTAAGTTCTTCCCTATTTTTCAGCTTTCAGCTGCTGTTAACTTCTTAAATTTTTTCTCTATTTCCTGAACTTCAGTTCACAATTCTACCTGTAGCAATCTTGCTTCCACTCCAAATATTTCCTGATCAAAGTTCTTGCCAAAGTTCTGGATGATATCCATGTTGCCAGATTAATGGATATTTTGCCAGGTTTTCTTAGTATATAAGACACTAGTTAACAGTTCTTCCTTCTGCAAAACCAAATCCTTCTGGGGTGTGTGTGTATATGCGTCTGTGGTGTTTTGGTTTTGGTTTTTGGCCTTTCTGATCCTTTCAGAGTCTTCTCCTTTCTACTTATTTCCCTAGGCAATTGCCTCTATTCTCAGGGCTTTTAAAGGTAATCCATACTTTCATTTCCCATATTCATAATTTCAGCCTTCACACCATCCTCTAACATCCTGAATTGTATCCGATGTCTTCCTGTCCCATCAATTTGGGTCTCTAATAGACATTTCAAATTTAATATGGCTTAAAATAATCTCTTGAATTTTACAAGAAAATGTGTTTTTTCCCTAGCCTTCTTCATTTAGCTCAAGACAAAAAGAAAAAAATTATTAATTCCTCTTTTTCATTCATGTCTGTATCTGATTCATGAAGTAGACCAATTCTACTTACAGAATATACATACAATCTGTCCACTTCTCTCCTTTCTATTGATTATACTCTATTCCAGGTTATCATTGTTTCTTCCTCAGACTATTACAACAACCTCTTAACTGTTCTGTTTCTGCTCTTAAGCCCCTCTACACAATAGTAAGAATAATATTCTTCTGATCTTACTCGAATCATTACCCTCCCCAAAGAACAGTGGCAAACAAGGAAAAGACATTTAAAGGGGACTTAAAAGATGGTTAAAATTTTGGCTGTAGATATTTAGAAAAAAATGTTTTCCAGAACAACAGACCAGCAATAGAAAAGTTTGGAAGTGAACAAGTATAAGAGGGTACCTATAGATGAGTAATTGGTTATATTTTGTTACTTCAGAGAACACATTAAAATAAGGTATAAGCAAAAAGGTCAGAGTTAAAGCCAAATAGCCTCTAATTTGCTAGGTATTTGGAATTTGTTTGGTAATTTAATTTTATGATCAAATTTGAAAAATGAATGAAGTCAACTTTCTGTCTGTGATTAATAAGCAAATCAATAGATTAATGTAAACTATGTGGGGATTAAGTACTTAAAGTGATAAATGAGTCATGTGAGCCTTTCATGCCTCAAGTATATGTCTTTATCTCATAAATCATTATACTGTCTTCTGCTTCTTTTGAAAATAGCAGATGGCAAAAATAAAAGTAAATATTGGTTTGGCCCATCTTTTTCTTTAAGAAAATTTTACTTCTAATTGATATAATTGAAAAATCTACTGTCAGCCTGCTTCCCATATGTTTTTTTTTTTTTTCTTTTGTGAGGTACTTCTCCTTCTAATTAGAAATTTTGTGAGAGAGGTTATATATCCTTCATTCTATCCACTTTTAATGAATAACTAACTTTAAAATAACCTTTCAGTGATGCAAAACTCAACATCTTATTTTAAGGCTTGGGATACCTGGTCAATTTTCAAAACTGCTTATGGATTAGGTTGTCCACATTGTCTAGAAGGACAGAAGTCTAAAAGTGAAAGAAATGAAAACATCTCCCACATTTTATTCCACAACGTTTTTGTCAGCATTGCTTCTAGGGCTTATGCTCAACATAGACACTCTTGAGCACCATTCCCCCACTTTCCAGATTTCAACATCTTTGAGAAAGAGCAAGTCATTTCACATTAAAATAAATATTGGGATTAATTAAGGCAGGCATTCTGAATTGAACACTGGGGCATCTGCGATTGTTGTGTAATAATGTGTGATGTAAATATATTGTAAATGAATGACTGAGTCAGATGTCAAATCAATTCACAAACTTTTGGTCCTTAGAGTTTTGGGCAGTAAAGCAATTAGCACTTTGGAGGTTTGTGGTCAAGAGATGCCCTTTGGGAGACAGGCAATCAATTGGGCTATGAGTCTGCTGAGCAATTTAAGGATTCCAATTAAACATTTCAAAGAAAGTCAGTTTAATTACAAATAACTGTATTGGCAAGACTAGGTGTATTCAAGCTGCCAAAGTCAATATATTATATGCAGTTTTTACAATTGCAAGAACATATATGAAAAGAAAAAGACTTTTCTCTATAAGCAAAGGTCAGTATAAACATGCACCATCCCTCACCCGAGATACTTTCTTTAAAGTTTAACAAATCCCAATTTCCTTTTCCAGGACATAAGACTTCATTTATCCTCTTATCTCCAAGACTTATACATCTATTTTGAATACATATATAGATACAGGTCTATCCAAAGATGAAAGGGAAAACAAACGGACAGTGGGTATATTAACTAAAATATTTTTTAAAAGTATAAAAAGTAACAAATATCTGGGAATTCCCTTGTGTTCTAAGCCCTCTCCCTACCACTACCACCATTTTTTATCAGTTCTTATATTACTGACTGCTCCTTTTTAAAATTGTAGAATCAGTTTTAAAATTAGGATGTAATGCTTCTTTGCTTCTCTGAAAAAATATGTCACAGTTTGCTTCTGATAGCATAAGCTCTCAGCAAAGGTTAAACCCTTCCTATCCTTATCCATTTAAAAGGGGTCCCTAAGGGGTGCCTGGGTAGATCAGTCATTTGAGCATCAGACTCTTGATTTTGGCTCAACTCATGATCCCAGGGTCATAGAATGTAGCCCACGTTGGACTCTGTGCTGCTCACACTCTCTCTCCCTCCTTCCCCCTCTGTCTGTCTCATGTGCAGGCTTTCTTTCTCTTAAAAAAAGAAAAAGTGATTCCTGCAAATGTCTTTCTAAAGAAATTATATAAAATGTTTTTATGCGTTTATTCATACTCATTCTGCTTCCACAAATAATATGAAGAGGATTACATACCAAAGATAGTATAAATGTTAATTAAAAAAATAAAACTGGTTAAAAGACACAGGGAAACAGATGTGTCCAGCCCTTTGGGAAGAGTTCAGTAATAAAAGATCATTATTGTTTTCTTTTTTTTTTTTTTTTTTTTAATTTTTTTTTTCAACGTTTATTTATTTTTGGGACAGAGAGAGACAGAGCATGAACGGGGGAGGGGCAGAGAGAAAGGGAGACACAGAATCGGAAACAGGCTCCAGGCTCCGAGCCATCAGCCCAGAGTCGGACGCGGGGCTCGAACTCACGGACCGTGAGATCGTGACCTGGCTGAAGTCGGACGCTTAACCGACTGCGCCACCCAGGCGCCCCTCATTATTGTTTTCTTAACTAAATTTCTACAAAATTATATTTCCTATACTCAGAGAAAGTCAGGAATAGAAGGCCTCTCAAAAGCTTTCCACTCTGTATTTTCATGAATAGAGACAGACAAAAGAAAAAAAAAACTAATTTATCAAGAATTATATAGCTTAGATAAATCCTTATTATTTTAGCATGTTCTTGCTCAACAACTTCAATGAGCAGAATCACCATGATCTATTCTCCAAAATGGTAACTGAGAGAAATACACTTCTGTCTTATTTCATCTACTATCATGTTGAGTCTCTGTTAAATGCAGTTGGTTTAGGAGTATAGGTTTTATCCCGAGGGCAAAGGTAGTCAATGACAGGGTTTGTAAGAAAGTAATTTGGTCATATTTCCAATTTGGAATGTTTACTCTGATTCAGTATACAGAATTGATGGTACAGACCACAAGATGAGAAGAAGAAGATTTAGGAGACTATGTCATTAATTGAGGGAGAGATTATTGTGGAAGTGTGGATATGAAAAGCAGAGAGACAAAAAAATAATACATTTCCAGAAATATAAGTCTAATTAAGTATAGAGAAAAGTGAGAGTGACAACTTAGGAAAGAAACCCAGGCATAGTAGGTGGTAGTATTGTTCACTAAGGAATGCAGAATATGATAAATTAATTCATGAAATGCACTTGGTACATAGTAAGTGGCCAATAACTGTAGCAAAATGTTGACTTTATTGTAGATATTTAAATTATCCATTGGGGTCATACAAGACCACAGCTAGCATTCTGCCATACCATTGGTGGTATATCATTGACATGGTATAACGCTATAAAAATCAAAGTTCCATAAGTACACAAGAACTTCTAGGGCATTTTTATGACACAGCCTATTCAGATCTGTGAAGGTTCTAATATTTTCCCTACTTACAAAGGGACAAGTTAGCCTGCCATAGACATGAGAAACCTGAGTTCAAGGTGAAGGCTTTGTAAGTCTCCACAGTAGCAGTAACCACAGAATCACCATTTCCACATATTGGTTCCTGCAGTATGCTGTGAAAGGATCAACTCAGGGCCACATGTGCATGCAATGGGCTGCAGAAAGGACAGAAACTCGAAGGAAACCCGAACCTTTTATAATGCACCACAAGCAAACACACATTTTGCTATAGAGGGGAGTATTATCCTCTGTTTTCAATGGCTATATATTTTCAATAAAACATCTTTGAAAATATAGTTAAGAATTACAGTTTTTCTTCACCTGCAAGATTTATAGAAATACAAAACATCCATGGAAAAATATCTTCCTGATATTAACCAGACACTGAGACCTACCCCTGGCTCTCAATAAGTCTATAAAATCTTACATACCAAATACATGTGCCTTTCCTTGAGTACTTTGGCCTAGATTGCATTCTTAAAATATTTATTGTTTATATTGGACAGTTTGGCATTTCACTAAATTTGGCTAGCATTTAGTGAAAGATAACTTTGGGCAAGACCTCATTCTCACTACTTTTGTGGATAAAAAATAAGTAAGATATAGTTTCTGCCTTCTAACAACTGGTAATCTAGTGGAGGACACATGCATATAAAACTTAATGTAAATGAAAGTAGAGAAAATCATGAGATAGTAGAAGAGAGAAATACTAATCTCAACTTAAAGTAGAATTTGAGAAAGAAAAAGAATGAGTAGATCTTAAAGGGGTTAGAAGGATTGGTGTGGGGCAGTAGAGAAATATGAGTTTAAACTTAATCACTCTGGAAACAATATGAAAAAATAGTTTAGAGAAGACTAGAGACAAAGAGGTATCTCTATTGTCCCAGGGAAAGTCTTAACAATTTGAATTAAGGCAATACCAGTATCAGTAGAAAGGAAGGAATCAACTAATGAGGTAAAAGAAAGAATTGTGTCTCATAGTATTGTTGAGAATGAGAGAAAGAAAGCAATTGAAAATAATCTAGAGCAGATCAGATCAATTAAATTAACAAATCACTCTGGTTTGGTAGTTGCCTCTGTGTGTGAGTATATGACCTAACTAGAGAGTTCCATGTATTTCTCATCCCTGGTCCCAGTGTTTGGTTTAGAGATGAGTTTGTGATAGAAGTCAGTCTGCTATATCCAAATCTAGAAGTTTGACTTGAACCATTAGAAAGTGAATTTCTCTTTGAGCTGGCCATGGAGATATTAAGATGTAATGCGGGACCCCTGAGTGGCACCTCAAAGAGAAAGCAGATGGGAGAAATTCATCTGGAAAAAAAGCAGGATTAAAAGGTGAAGAGAGATAGTTATATAATTTGAGGCCTTCAAACCACCCATGCTGCAAATGAGAAACACTGCTAAATTTTTCGGTTTTAGGAACCAATGCCCCTTGTTTGAGTTGTGTTTCTTTCATTTGCATTTGAAAACACTTCAAAAGAATCAAGACTACCTCGCTTGAAATGTACTGAATTTTAGTCTCCCCCACAGAGATGCTCTAGAAAGTATTACCTCAGTGAGGGCAAGGTTGGATTGCATGATATCTAAAGTCCCTTCTGGTTGCAAGCATCTATGGTAGACTGAATTTTAAAGGAACGTGTAAGGAGAATGGGAGTGTATTTGTATTAATATTGCATCTGTGGAACATAGTTTTGGAAGCACCTTTGTATTCCCTATGGTATATTTAAATACAGCCAAATCTATTCCATAGAATGTATATAAATGCTTGTCTGCATTCTTTTAGTTATATAACAGAATGAAAGAACAATGTTTAATGAAAAAAAGCAACAATAATGATGAAATACCATCAGCATAATGCAATGAGAAATACAGTCACCCCTTTTATACACACATCAATCAAGGCAGAACCAGAAATGGATATACAGCCTTGTTCGGATGTATCTTACAGAATTGCTTTAGAACACTGAGGCATAAAGCTCTTAGCTTAATGAGTTGGTAACATTTTGCAGATTTGCTTAAAACACATTGCTTTCCAGACTGTGTCAACAGACTCCAACAGTTCTTGCCAACACACTCATCCTAAACAATTACATTAAGATCCATAAGGCCGTGTTTACAGTTCTGAGAAGCAAATGTATTGTTAATGGGCCATAAACTATCCTCTGACTCAATGGTTTGGCTTTTTGAAATTTGTGTAATAGTCAACGGAAAATTTCCAACATCTACTTGGCATGGAAATGGAATTAGCTTCAGGGATATAAAACTGAATGCTGAGAAGCATCCCTTCCACACATTTCCAATCTGATGTGCTTTTTATATAGAATAAAACAAGTGACACAAAATTTTGAAGGGAGATCATTGTTTTAGTTTAGAATCGTTTTATATGTAATAAGAAAAAGTAAATAATCATGATGAACCATAAAAAAGTCCTGTGTGTATAATATCCTCAATTTTCTCTCAAATCGTCTTTCAAATCTCTTGTGAAATAGCTGCATCAGTGAGTCACAAATAGTCTGTGAACAGACATTCTCTGCAGCTTCATGCTTGTCACGCCTGTTGTCTTTTCCTGCTTGCCAAAACCCCAGTCGTTTCAATCTACCGTTTTTATTTTCCTATAAAATTCTACGACTGCCTCTCATACCTCTTTTCCATCTTCTTCTCTTCCTTGCCACTTTCTTTTCTTTTTCTCTCTATTTCTGCCCCATTCCCTTCTCATTCCAGGCATCCTTCTTGTTTTAGGCTAATGTTTCTCGTTTCTTTTTTCCAGATGGTTCCACATTCTCTGGCTGATAATTTCCATTCGTCTCAATGTATTTTTTAAATTAACCAAATCATGCTTTGCAAGCTTTACTCCCTGTGTGGTTTTATTCTTTCAATGCCAGGCTTCTTCCCATCTTTGTAATCTTTCAATGATTCAGTCATTTAACATTTATATATTTGTATATGCTATATTTTTATATATTAATCTGCCACTTTGAGCAAGGAATTATTCTGGGTACTGTACAAATACCAAGATATCTGGATTTGAGCATCAAAGAGTTTGGCAATGCTAAGAAGAGCTACGTTGTAAGAATATCCTTGGTATAAATAAATGCTCTTCCCTTTTGGGGTCTTTTAGCTGACAGGTGGCAAATACAGAGGAAAACTTTTGTCTCTCTCCCTTTAGGAGCACCTCAAAAGTTTTGAAAGACGGGAAAGCAGGCTTTGATCTTTTTGCTGCTGTGTGTGTTCCTATTGCAAAATAGTGATGGAGAGGATGTGGCATTGAAGGCGGTGAGGTCGAGAAAGCAGCCCCAATGCCAGCCTTCACACACGGTCCTGGTCCCTGGCATACTGCGCGTCCTGCGTCTGCTACTAAAGGCAATGATAACAACAGCTGATACCTAGTCTCTGCATATTATATTTTAGGCCCTATTCCCAGCATGCTACTAACAGTCTCTCATTTAGACAGCAACTTTTAAAGGTAAGGCCAATAAATTCTCCCCACTTGATGCGTTAAGACAACTAGGCTTAAAAGATAAGTCACTTTTTCAAGTGATGCAGTCAGTAGTGGGTTCAGACTTCACATCCAGCCAATCTGAGTCTGGAACCCACAGTCTTACCCACAAAATCAAATAATGAGACTTAGGGAATTTCCTGTATCCTCTATCCTCTCTTTTATCTTGCATCGTGTATTCCTTCCTGCCATAAGGTCACCTTCTCACAAGGCCTACACAGATTAACCCACTTAAAATTGCAGCACTCGTGACCACCAAAATTTTTGATTCCTTACTCTGATCCATTAGGACCCTGAATGAATCACTTACACTCTGGGCACCTCAAGCCACAACCTTCTCATTGGAAACTTTCTCTAGGCTGATCCTGGGTGAGTTACAATGTCTTCAGAGTTTCAGGTCTCTATGACACCTGCACCATGTGAATCTGCTACTGGAACTATATAGATTGGACTCTTGAACCGGTGGTTAATCTTCATGTGCAAATGACACAATATAAACTTCATAAAAGGATGGGTGACCTGGGGCGCCTATGTGGCTTAGACAGGTAAGCATTCAGCTTTGACTCAGGTTATGATCTCACGGTTTGTGGGTTTGAGCCTTGCTTGGGATTCTCTCTCCCTCTCACTCTGCCCCTTCCCTACTTGTCATCTCAAAATAAATAAAAATATTTTTTTAAAAAAGGATGGGTGACCTATAACAAAAAAATCTTGTGTCCTATGCTCAGACATACAAACTCTGTTCTGGGTTGATTTTTGTAACTTTCTAAGAGAAAAATTACTTTATTTATCCATCATATGGAAACACGATTTACCTCAAAACAAGAAATCCTGACTTTGGATAATAAGATGATGGTATTTTTATAGTATTTGCACTACCTATGGAACTATTATAGTAGAATATTACTCTGGGAATCAAATGCCTGTGTTCTATAACTTTTGTGCCAAAGACTTGTGTGACCTAGGACAAATCATTTTTTCTTACGTGATCTTCAGATTTCTCTTCTGTAATGTAGGTAACTCAACTAGATGATATCTCTAAGCTCCTTATGAATTCTCACATTTTTTTGATTATCTGAAATTCTCAGAGAAAGTAAAATTCAGTGGTCCTGATAATTGTGTAGGGTTTCAATATTCATGCAGCTGTGGGTGAATTATCAGTAGGGTAACTATATATTCTTTTCTCAGCATAGTCCTAATTTGCAACATCCTTCCATAATTATAAATATCACCTCCTTTTTAAAGCTTATATTATCTTTATTATTATTCATTAATTTTCACCTTGTGATAATGTCCTCCAAGGTTTGAAAGTTACTTTTTAATATCATGTTTTTCCAGTTTTTTTGAAATATAATTGATATATAGCACTCTATAGGTTTATTGTTTATGTTTTTCTTTTCTTCTGTTTTTACTTAAATTCCAGTTACTTAACATACAGTGTAATGTTAGTTTCAGATGTACAACGTAGTGATTCAGCACTGCCATGTACTACCTGTGCTCCTCACAAGTGGACTCCTTAATCCCCATCACTTGTTTCACCATCTCCCCCCCAACCCATTCAGTAATCATCAGTTTGTTCTCTTTAGTTAAGTCTGTTTCTTGATTTGCCTCCCTCTCTCTTTTTACTTTCTCTTGGCTCATTTCTTTCTTAAACTTCCATACATGACTTAAATCCTATAGTATTTGTCTTTCTCTCACTGACTTATTTCACTTAGCATAATAGTCTCTAGTTCTGTCCATGTCATTGTAAATGGCAAGATTTCATTCTTTTTTTATGACTAACATTCCATTACATATGTACACCATGACTTCTTTATCCATTCATCAGTCAGTGGACACTTGGGCTGTTTCCATAATTTAGCTATTGTAGATCATGGTGCTATAAACACTGGGGTGTGTGTTTATCCCACTGTATAAATCTAAAGTGTACAGCAGAATGACTTGACTTACATAAACTGTGAAATGATGTTTAGGTAACACACATCATGTTTAGGTAACACACACCAACATGTTTAGGTAACACACATCACCTCTACAGTTAAAAAAATGTTTCTACCTTGTGATGAGAACTTTTAGGTTCTACTCTCTTAATACTGCTCGCATGGTATATATGAAAGTTGCTAACTAGAGTCACCACATTGTACATTATATCCTCAGGATGCATTTATATTATAACTCCAAGTTTGTACCTTTTGGTTACCTTTGTCCAATTCCCCCTCCCACCACTCCCTGTTTTTGGTAGCCATAAATCTGATCTCTTTTTCTATGAGTTTGTTTTTTGTTTTTCGATTCTACATATAAGTGAAATCATATAGTATTTGTGCTTCTCTTTCCGACTAATTATACTTTGCGTAATGCCCTCCATCTATGTTGTGATAAATGGCAGGACTTTATTTTTGTTTATGACTGAACAGTATTTCTAGTATAGGTATGTGTGTATCCACTTATCTGTTGATAGACTTTTAGGTTGTTTTTGTGTCTTATCTATTATAAATAATGCTGCACTGATCATGGGGATTCAGATATGCCTTTGAGATAGGGACATTTCCATTGAATATATACCCAGCAGTAGAATTTCTGGATCATACGGCATTCTATTTTTTTTTTTTTTTTGAGGAGCTTCCACACTGTTTTTCATAATGACTGTACCAATGTACATTCCCACCAACAGTGTACAAGGATTCCTGTTCTTCACGTCCTCACCAGCATTTATCTCTTTTCTTTTTGACAATTGTCATTCTAATAGGTGTGGGGTGATATCTCACTGTGGTTTGATTTGCTTTTCCTTAATGATTAATGACTCTAAGCAAATTTTCATGTACATCTTGGCCATTTGAATATCTTCCTTGGAAAAATGTCTATTCAGGTCCTTTGCCTGATTTTAAACTGGATTGTTTTTTTTGTTTTGTTTTGTTATTGAGTAATATGAGCTTTTTATATATTTTTGGATATTAACACCTTATTAGATGTATATTTTGCAATATTTTCTTCCATCCCAAAGTTTACCTTTTCATTTTGATCATTTCTTCAAGTGTATAATCATTTTTAAGGTACTAACAGTAAAATTATGGGTTCCATTTTCTTTTCTACACTTTCTTTTAATATTATAATGCTCATAATCTTATATTTTGATACAGGTTTCAATTTTATCTCCCCTCCTTCTACTGGGATCATACATGTGCTTGTTAATTTTTTTTCACTTCATCCAAACATAGTTCTAATTTATTTGTGTGTATGTGTGTTGATATTCTTACATACTGTGCTTTTATTTTTCTAAAATTGATCCCCAGATATTAGATCAATGGATCAAAGTATATGTGGGTTTTTAATTTGAATGTCTATGTTATTTTACTTTCCCCAAAGCCATTAAAACTCACATTCTTATAAGGGTTTTGTGAGAGCTGCACTGCTTTTTGAAATTGGTTTTCTATACTAACTGTGGTAATGAGTATCACATATAAACAATTGAAAAAGCAGCTGGAGGCATTTTCAGATTCAGATGGGCTTAAACTCTTTACTTCTAATGATAGTGATCATGATAAAACTTGCCTATAAATTTCCATGGCTCAACACCTATGAGCTCATGAGGGGGCTAAGACTCTCTTTGTTTTCATGCCTCCTCTCAACCATGAGCCCAGACGTATAAGCTCTGCATTTCTGTTCTCACTCATATTTCCCTAGGACTATGGCTTGAACTCAATAACCAGAAGGACTGGACAGAAAAGACAGAGAATCAAGGAACATATGAATAAAACCTGTAAAAGTGAGGATTTATATGACTTAGTTCTAAAACAGTACCCGATTTACACAAATCCTCTCCCTCCCCTGCAATAAATCTAAAAAACAGTTCTATTCTTTATTTGTGTCTCTCAGAGAATATTAAAGAAAATGCAATTCATGATCAATCATGGCAACATTTCCTACGTCTTTTCTCTCTTTTATCTCCTTTCCTGCTCTGGAGAACTCCACATTCTTCACATTTCATCATTTCCCAAAATGTTTTATCAAACTCCCCCCTTATCCTGATTTCCCACATTCCCACTCTTTCTGCCTCTTTTTCTTTCTCTTGGTTTTTTATTTTGTACATTAACTTATTTGTCAAGCCTTTTCTCTTATCCCTACCCATAATCATTGTTTGCCCTTATTTAACATTTAGTAAGTTGCAGGCTCTTTTCTATAAACTTTACTATATTAACCCATGTATTTATCCAAATAACACCGAAGGATAAATTCCATTATAAACCCTCGTCAAAGCTATAGAGAGGTTAAGTAATTGCCCAGGTTTCCAAATGTGGTTAGTGACAGATCCAGACCCTAAGGCAGAAAGTCTGGCACCAGAGTCCATGTAATTAACCAGTCTTTTCTTCTCCCTCCCTAGCCCAGTCTTCTCTCTGCAGGTTCATCAGGATTCTCTTTGATGATTCAGATAAGGGAGGATGTTAATAAATGTTATCCTGTCACAGTCACATAAATAACTGGAGTGACTGTAGATGAGATTGTTAATTGGTTTCCAGTGGTAGCCACATATAAATATTTCTTTCACTTGGATTGGCTATCTTCCTAGTCTCAGTATTCAAAATTCATTAAATTTGATCTCCACATTGAAAGGCCTAGGATTTCAAAGGAGAATTTCTATGGTCCTGACACTCAAAGAAATTACCATGTAGTAAGGGGGATAAAAGATTAACACCATTCAAATAATTAAAGGACAATAAGATGTATATAAGTTCTTCTTAATTCTCCGATTATTCCTCCATAAAATCCATTCACTTTCTTCTCTCCAACCTTATTATTTCCTACAATTTGGTGGTCTTATACATTCTTATATTTCCAACATTACTTTGTTATGAATTACTGAGAAATACATCTTATTCTTTTACTTATTTTTAAGCCAAAATTGAGAAAATATGTCTCTTAGGATCTCCCTTGGACTAGCATGTATAGAAAATATACTCCAAAAGGACAGTATGTGCATATGCTAGCAGTCCCCAAATATATTCTGTTATATAAGAATATAACTCAAAGGAAAGAGATGATGATTCTTATTATTAATCATTGATTTTTGTTCATTTTTTTCTCAAGTAAGCCAAATCAGTGTTAGAGTTTCCTAATGATAAGATAGTTATTTAATGTGAAAGGTTCCATAAGAAATTGGTAAGTACAGATGCTAAATAGATGTTAAGTATTATTATACTATAAAGAAAATGGAAAAGGCAAGTTAAAATTTTAGACAATAAGCAACATCAAAAATATTACAACTGTGATATGAAGCCAGGATAAGAATTTTCTGAAGCATCATACCTAACTAAGTACTTATTGGATGTGTTATAATAGTAAGTTAGGAAGAGAATTGCTAGTAGGGTTTTATCAAAAACAGAATGAAGATAAGATAGTAGGGACAAATAAGTGAAAATGGACAACAGACAAGTAGTAAAAGTAACACTGTTTACTGGCCATCCAAAGAGCTAAAGGCAGGAAATGACTGTTGCCATGTTCCAGTAGCAATTTGAAGGAAAGGATGCCTTTGGAAGCAACACAACAACAACAATACAAACAACCTATATAGGTTGTTACTTTGATTTTTAATAATCAAGCATCATCATGGATGGATTTATATGGATAATATAAAGAGCTAATTTTGCTTATACACTGTCCAACCACTCCAGTTGGGGAAGGGAATGGTTGAGTGGTAGTCTAGGCCAAAAAAAAAAAAAGGGTCACTGTTTATATGCTGTGCACTCTGAAAGTGTATGATAAGTTTAGAAGAAGCAAAGTGCTCAGATCTATTTTCAGCAAGTATAATGTCAGTCCCCAGGCTAAAGTTTTACAAGTTTATATGAACAGCTTTCACCCACTTTTATGATTCTTTTGAGAAATAGGAGAGGTAATTTAGAGCAAGATACAACTTTCTAATTAAGAAAAAACTAATTTATATCTTGTTTTTAAAAAAGAATTTATTTTTAATTATGTATGATTATTAAAAATCATAAAAATATTTCCTACCTGATAAGATCTACCAGGGATCAATTGACATAATACAAACAAACAGTTTAATAAGTGTTAGTTTTTCATTACATTACTAAATAATTTTTACCCCTTAGTTTTCCCCCTTAGTATATTTTCTCTTTATGTAGTATATTTCTCTTTATATAGTGTGTGTGTGTGTGTGTGTGTGTGTGTGTGTGTGTGTGTGTGTTTTCTTTTTGAGAGACAGAGACAGTGTGAGTGGGGGCAGAGAGAGAGGGAGTCACAGAATCCGAAGCAGGCTCCAGGCTCTGAGCTGTCAGCATAGAGCCCCACACGAAGCAAAAAGTCACAAACTATGAGATCATGACCTGAGCCAAAGTCTGACGCTTAACTGACTGAGCCACCCAGGTGCCCCGTGTATATTTTACTTTTATTTTATCTTTTTGTCATTGACCATTCTATATTCTTTTGATAAGAATTCCCTGAATTTTTTATAAGTGGGATAATAAGCCTTCTCAACCAGATACAGGGTAGAAGAGACCCAAAAATAAATAGATAATAGTTTTCATGCCCCATCTACTGTAATTGTTTGAGGATAGGCCTTGTGACTAAAACCAAAAATAATCAGAACACTGATAGTTTGTCTTAGACTTTTGCTAGAGTGGGAAAGGGGATTCATTGAATTTGAATCTGGGAGAATGTAGGGCTAAGCTTTTGTGATGACCATACTACCATCCCGGGACCACATATTTGAGATGGAAGCCAACACAGATGAAGCAAAGCCAAAAATAAATAGAGAACTTAGGTGATAGTGGGTACCTGAAGCCTCTGAATCAAGATGCATTATTAGACTATTCAGGCACATTAATAACTTCCTTTTGCTTATGCCAACTTTGACTATGTTTCCTCATACTTGTAACCAAGATTTCTCTTTCCATTTCTCTCCTTTCATATGTCTAGATGAGAGAACGATACCAGACCCTCCCTTTGTCCTGCCCCCTATAATCTGAGTCCTTTAGTGAGAGGATTTGCAAGAATATGTAAACCAAAAATACAGAAAAATGTCCTCCCCTACATTTTTCCAGCTGGAAAGATGTAGGAATTCTGATATTTCTTTACAACTAGTCAATGTATTAAGTGGTCCAAATGTCAAAACCAAATAATAGAACAAATACATTGGCTTTTTGAAGTTATCCATTGTCATGCCTTCAGCAGGAAGGAAAAGAATTCTTTGCTACTCAAAAAATGTACAGACAGTTATAATTAACATGAATAAATAAGTCATTCTGTTATTAGAAAGGAAAACAAAGCTCAGCAATAGAAAGATCAAGACACACAGGTATTAACTTCTGATGTACCTTTAAATTGTGTACACACACACACACACACACACACACACACACACATACACACACCTACATAAACCATTATCAGGAATCAGTCAAATGCAAGTGACATTACCTCTGCATTTTTAGCTTATTTATCTTGGAATTCTGACATCAAAGGGTGGAAGTGGGTCACAGCCGGTGTCGGTTGGAAAAACAGGCATAATAGACTTGGATTGAGGCAGATGGAGGATGAAGTGAGTTAAAAACAGAAAGAATAGGCTGAGGGGTTATAGATGACTTGGAAATGTTCAGAATCTCAAGGGCAAGATCAAAGACAGGGGAGACAAAAATTGGGAAACTGAGGTTTCTGGTCTACTGGAACAGACTGCTTCCTGTGGCAGCTCTTCAGTACACTGGAGAGCTCCCTAAACTCATAAGTACTTGAACTACATCCAAGTCTTTTTTTCACTAAGGTTTTTTTACCCTACAACCCAAGCAGCTGACCGACCATTTCCCTTCAAGCAAAGTTTTCTGATCATTCAAGTGATGTTACTAGTTTTGCTGAGCTCAGTTTCTATGGGTCTTGGAATAAACTTCCAGGAACTTTACATCTTGGCATCAAATCAAAGGCTCAGGAATTTGGCTCTTAGTCATCTGTGTAGCATGTACAAGAATTATCCTACAGCTATTATTTCATATATGTGAAAAGATAAGAATGTAGAAGAATATTTTTGGAAGATTTTTTGAAATATAAAAATGCCAGGAACAATTTGCATAATCATCTATAGGGGAATAAATGTTAGTATATCTATATAAAAAACATATATAGTAATGAATATAACACATATACATAGACACTGATATAGGATAATTCCCAAGGTATACTCTTAAGATAATTTTTAAAGGTGGAAGACATAAAAGACAAGTTTCTTGAAGAATGGTATGGGCACTATATTTCCATCTATGAAAGAATAGATTAAGTATGCTTATACATACAGAAACTATTCCTAGAAGGTCACACACACACACACATACACACACACACACACACACACACACACACACACACACACACAACAATTGGTAACACCCTCTGGCAAGAATGTCTGTAGAACTATTAGAGTTTTTTTACCATCTGCATGTCTTATTATTCATGTTCAAAATATTGTTCATAAGTATATTTTTAAAGGAATTTTTAAAGGAATTTTAAATTTAAAGGAATAGTTACAGCCCTAACTATCATGCTCCTTTGTGTAGATATGCGCTACTTTCTTTTAGTACATCCAGCAAGCCCCCCTCCCGTAAGTATAAGCCACTGAGCAAAGTTTCCTGTGGTATGCTACTATTTTTTTTAGGTTTTTTTTTTTTTTGTCTAAAACTTAAAAAAAATATGTTGGCTCATAGACAGCAGAGCAAATATTCAATTATTTGTAAGTCCAACTCTGTCCAAAATCCTATTTGTGACTCTTCAACATGATTAAGGGAACACTCTCTAGCAGTTCACATGAACCTTCAAAGAATCTAGAATGTGGGAACAAACGTTACAGACATTTGTTTCAGGACAGGTCATTCTATGCTTAACAGGGTTAAGAACCTCCTTACATAGAAATCAGCTGCCAACCATTTCTCAGAATTTCATCCTACTCCAGAGTACATAATGATTGCAGAATGAATCAGTATCTTGGAAACCTAAAAGATTCTGAAAAAGAACATCTCATACATGATCTGGGGAGGAGGGGTACAAGAGAAACTTACGTACCTATAAGCAAGAAAAAGCACTTCATTTTTAAGTATCACTTATAATAAAAGGGGGAATTCATACCTGACAGGCCTTTCAACTACAATAAGATGCATGTAAGAAGTATTATTCAGATTTAGGTTTGAAAATAGGTTGTGAGTGACAAAAACTTATATTTACAGAAAATTTTAATTTAAAAGGGAGAATTTCACAGTCTACTGTGAAAAGCAAGCAATGGTTTCTATTTATTGTTACACATATGGGAAAAATGGTGATTTACTAATAAGGAAATACAAAGATTACTTAACTCAGGGAACAGACATTCTAGTGGCAGAATCGAGTCAAGAAGTACAAGACAGACTCAGATAAGAGCTACATAAAATATTCAAACCTGCCATAGGAAAACATATGACAATATAGTAATAGTATTTATCTCTGGTGGGATCATGTTTTATCTATACTTAAGTATATAATATTATATATATACTACTTTATATTTTCCAGGATTCCTACCATAATCATGTATTACTTTTATGGAAAAATTAAATGTCTACTGTTAAAGACTATGATAGTCCAAAATGGTAACTTAGTTATAAATAAAACATAACTCATGAGTATAACATGCACTACAAATTATAGTAAACATACCCGGGATTATTACATCCCTTTGGTTTTAAACAGGAGCACACACAGGGGCGCCTGGGTGGCTCAGTCGGTTAAGCATCCGGCTTCGGCTCAGGTCATGATCTCGCGGTCTGTGGGTTTGAGCCCTGCATCGGGCTCTGTGCTGACAGCTCAGAGCCTGGAGCCTGTTTCAGATTCTATGTCTCCCTGTTCCTCTGACCCTCCCCTGTTCATGCTCTCTCTCTCTCAGTCTCAAAAATAAATAAATGTTAAAAAAAATTTTTTTAAATAAACAAGAGCACACCCTTAAATTAAACTTTGTAATAGGTATCACTATTTAGCTTTCAGGGTAAAGGACAGCCACACTTTTCTACAAAGCTCTGCCCTCTAATGATCATCTACTCTCTCCTCTGAGTTCCCATAATACTTATTAGCTTTACCAACCATTTGGTATTTTACATTGGGTTTTATTATACCTATTTGTGAGTGTATGTGTTTGTATGTATGTGTGTGTGGTCTTTCCACCTATACAGTATACTCCTTGAGGATAAGGACCAAATATTATAAGTCCATGTAGCCTCTAAATGCCAGCCCAATATTTTGATCATTGTAAAATGTTAAGTAGATATTCGTTGATTAATTACATAACTTAATTAATTGGTAAAGTTGTATAATTAAACATAGAATTAACTGACCTAACAACATAAGGTTAATATGACATTAACAACAAATTTATTGACTAATGAGTAAAATGAATGTCTCATCTCCCTTATCCCTCTGAATATATTGTTAGAGAGCTGGGTATGCTGGAGGGCACACTAGGGCTTATTTTTTTTGGCCCTAAAATACCAGATATTAAAATTCAGCGTAGTAGCAGGTATAACCATTTAGTCCCAGGATCATATGAAAATCCATTCTCAACCTTCCCAGTTGGACAAATAGCATTTGGTGTTTCAGAATTGTCTGACTTTCTCTACCGTATTCCACAGGCATGTTTGTAGTACTTCCCTGAGGAAATAATGATGGAATGATCTATATCCATCTTTGCTTCTTTCCTTCTAGGTTCAAAAATAAAAGTATCCAAATGTTATCAAAGACCAGATCCTCTATCTGGCCTTTCTATCTCAACCTTTGTAGAAAACAGTTCTTTTAAGTACACTCTCTTTAATCATTCTGCCATTGCTTCCTTTTCTTTGAACTTCACACATGGACAGATCTTCCCTTTTTTTGAAAAATAGTTTGACCTTGCTAATCAGGGCCCTAACATGCTGCGTTAATTTAAACCTTTCTTTGCCATATTTCTTTGCTCGCGGTCCTCCATTTTGGTACCATTTTCTCCTTATTTCCCTTTTATCTGCAAAGTCACTGAACACAGATATATAAGTTTATATAATAGTACCCCAGAAATGTTCAGTGCACAACCAGCACAAATGCGTGTGGTGGTCTTGTTGACTTCATTCCACTTGCCTTTGTTCCACTTTTTTCTCCCCATCTTACCCCATTTCAATTTATACTGTGTGTAGCTTGCAAACCGATTTTCCTAAAGTGTCATTCAAACCTTTCTCAAATAGGATGAGGTCTAAATGCCTAACTAGTGTTGTCAGTTATCACAACTGTCTTCCCCACTTCATTCCTGCTTTTGCACAGGGATCTTCCACTTCAGTCATATCCATCTCTCAAACAGACTTTTTTTTGTATCATCGAGTATGTACCATCCCCTTGCATAGAACCTCCCATCCACATCTCCACCTATGTAATTGCAGTGTATCGTTCAAAGTCTAGTTTGAACCTTCCATCTCTATGAAGCTTTAATGACTACCTGAGCTCACGAGGGTTTCTCCACTCTCTCTCTGATTCTTATACTGTTTATTACTATTTGACATGTACACACTGACTTTTCATTATATTTATTTGTAAATGTTTATATGCTCTGTCTTTGCATTTAACTTAAACCTCTCAAGTCAGAGACCAAATATTATTACTCTTTGTGTCTTTCAAATTGCATAGCACAACACTTCACATATAGTGATATACTTGATAAACGTTGTTGATATAATATGATCTCTATAATTATAGGTTCTAATAATTATGCCTACCATAAAACCTTATTTTGGCGTTTTGGCATAAATACATCTTAGTTTATTTCTTAGGAGAGGCTTTTTGTTGGTTTTGTGTTGTGTGTATATAAGCTTATACACACAAGCTCACCCTTCAAGTTACATAGTTACAGCAACATTTCCAAAATTGATATTCTGGATATGTTAGTAGCTGTGTCACTACTACTATTAGAAGTAACAATAATTAAACATAATTGAGAAATATGCTTCATCTAATCTTGCTCCTAGAGAATCACAATGCATATCAGGTTCAGTTTTTTGGGTTTTTTTTTTTTTTTTTTTGCTTTTGCTTTTCATTTGAGAAAGCACGCAAGCAGGGGGGAGGGACAGAGAGAGAGAGAGAGAGAGAGAGAGAGAATCTTAAGTAGGTTCCACACTCAGTGCAGAGCCTAAAGCGGGGCTTGATCCCATGACTCTGGAATCATGACCTGAGCCAAAACCAAGAGTCAGATGGGTGCTCAACCAACTGAGCTGCCCAGGCACCCCTGCACATCAAGTTTTTGAAAAGTCCCTTAGTAAAGTAGCAGGTTGGGGTTTATAAGTTACATTAATTAAAATAAAATCACCATGTTTGGGAGAATTCATTTCAGAGGTTGTTTTCTCAAATGTTAGTATTTTCCAAGGAAATTTCTTCAATAATTTATTAGGTATTGGAATCGAGTGGAAAAATAAAACATGACACAATTCAAAAGGAATAACAAGGGGCGCCTGGGTGGCTCAGTCGGTTAAGTGTCTGACTTCAGTTCAGGTCATGATCTCATGGTTCATGAGTTCGAGCCCTGCGTCGGGTTCTGTGCTGACAGGTCAGAGCCTGGAACCTACTTCAGATTCTGTGTCTCCCTCTCTCTGCCCCTCCCCTGCTCACACTCTGTCTCTGTCTCTCTCTCACAAATAAATAAACAAAAAAAATTAAAAAAGGAATAACAAGAAGATTTGTAATTATTTGGTAGAAAAAAAAAGGAAAGCCATGAATCTGTATCTGTCCACTTGTAAAATTTTCTTTCAAATGAAATTTATTTAAATACTACTATTCTAATTCAGTTAGAGCATATATATAGAATAGTCCATAAACTACATATATAATTGCCCAAGAAATTGACTGATTGTGAATTTCAGAACAGTAGTAGACTCATAAAAAAAACTCAAAAAAAAAAAAACTCCTACATTTTTAGTAGGACTAAAAAACCAAGGACATGAATTGTCACCTTAAGTTTCAGAATAAAGATATGTTCTCTACTTAACATAGAGAAGAATAGAAGTGTTTTTGGCTGCAACATGGTTTTAAAGTACTTATTATTTAAAAATATGGTTGTAGGAGAATATATGTTTTGGGCTGAACTCCTAATAATTTTTCAGCAGAGTTTAAATTATCTTGAACCCAGTAACTATATTTTTGGAGTACTATAAAATGATTTAGTGGAAAGATTGCAAGAGTTTTAGTTAAACATGTGTGTAGCTATGCTACCAATCAAATATGTGACTTTGAGCAAGTTACTTAATGCTTCAGAGTCTCAGTTATCTCTTTTATGAAACTGAAAATGACACACTCTCAGCCTGTGGAGGGCTAGGGGAAAAAATACTAGTTTTTTTCTTTGCCATTTTTTTTCTTTTTTATGTTTTGCTTTTTTTTTTTTTTTTTTTTTTTTTTCCCTCCCTGGCTCCTCTCTTCTATGGCCCAAAGTCATATCATCATATTGAAATGCTTATACTACCCCCCCCAAAAAAATTAACTACTTTTGTAATTTTTATATTCTTAATACTAGAAATTAATTTTAAGAGGTTCTAGCTATGTAGACAGTATCATTTAAAAAGGGATGTTTGTCTAATTAGATCACTTTTCTACTCAACATTGACATATAGATATTTACCTTAATATTAAAACATTTCAAGGAAGAAACTTGAAACTAGGTAATAGCATAGGTAAAGAGAAAAAACAATACAAGCAGAAAAGGCAGCATGGGGGTGAAAAAATTTAATTTTGAATGCCATTAATAAATGGTCTTTACAGTTTGAAAAATGCTTTGTTCATTCAGTGAATGAATTTCTTAATGTCTACTTTGTATCAGCCTTTATGCCAGGTCCTAGGGATAAAAAGATGAATAAGACCTGGGCCATTTACAAATTAATAAAGAATTGATGTACAATCTTAAAATTCCCTTTTAAAGTTCAAGGGCAACAACACAATGATTTGCAAAGTATCACAAAATGAGCAGAGTGATGAACTTTATCAACTGGGGGTGGTGCTTTACAGAAGGTTGCTAAGTACTATTCACAACTAACGTTTGAAGCTGGAAAGGAGTTGATGCATTATCCCTATTTCAGAAATGAGGGCTACCAGAGTTCAGTGACTTGTGCAAAGCTTAAATCAGGCCTCAAAATCAAGTGTCATTCCTAAACCATTGCTTTTTCCAGAATGATCAAGTACTCAACCCAATCTATCTGCACCATACTCTTTCCATCTATACCGAGAGTTTTAAAATCATTTTCCATCCACCAATGTGAAGAGGCTACAATGCCATATTACTCTTGGACTCAGTAATGAGGAAGATGGTAGAATTATCATGTATAATTGCCAATAAGACATTATAGTTCACCATCATGGAATGAATGCTTGCCTTATTTCAGTTTCATGCAGAAGTCCGGCCAGAGAAATAAGATTACAGAATATTTAACTACTGTATTTTTCAGTAATGCAGTCTTGGTGGAGGCATGATGGCTAGATAGAATAAATGGTCTAGAGATCCCCTTTCATCAAAATAACAATTCAAACCTAGGGTTTCAAATGTACAGAATTGAGTGTTATTCTTGATCTGCCTGTACTGAGTTTTTACTTAACACCAGATTCCTATTATTATGTTTCAACCAACAACTGGGTATGAACATTAGTTATCCAAGTACACCAATGTCCCAGGGGACTTTCACAAGCACTCCTTTTAAAGTTAAAGCTCAGGGTTAGCTTTTACCAAACTAAAGGCACTTTTTCCCACCTTGTAAATACTGTTTGGTGAAACAATAAATTTAAAACCCAAGATGCTACAGTTTTTTCAAAATTTAATAGTTTCTTCATTCCCCGTGGATTTTTCTTTCTATTTTATGAATATCATTTTATTATCTTTTTATTTGAATTGCTCTTATAAGGAAGCACAGGGAACAGAAGTAAAATAAGAATGTGATGTGTTTATGACATTTCTTAGGTTATTCCAACATGCCTATACATGAAACAGAATTTTTGTTTTCTTTCTAAATGTAAGCTATGATTTTTAAGGTTGAATTTATGAGCCATAACAGTTTTTAAACAAAAGATAGGGATGTTTAGGTGGTGTCTCTTACTTTTTGAACTTGCCCTAACATAGATGATGTATGTCCCTTCTTCAAGTTATAATTTATCTTCATAGTCAAAGACAGAAAAGATAGACAATATGAGGATAATTTCTTCCTCTTTCAATTCTCTTGAAATATCAAGTTTTTATTTGGTGAGTGTACAAGTTCAGAGAGCCATTTGAGTACCATACTGAGATATGCAATTGCAAAGATTCTTATCATCACTTAAAATATGTTATATGTTCATTTGAACTCCTTCTTTCCTTCAACCATTGATTTTATATAATAAAAATTATTCAATAGTTTATATAACACTGCTAGTGGCTTATTCATATTCAGGGAGAAATTTTATTCTTATAAACATATGCCCCTATTTTATCAATTTTTTTAGACTGAGAACGTAATATTTTATATACCTATATACAACGAACATTTTCAGTTGCAGTTAAAGACATCACTAATGTGGACAATACTATCTCTTTACGTATCTGTCTATGAACCCAATTCAGAAGAGAGACAGAGGCATAGATTCCTGATGACACGTACCACATAGGTGTCTACTTACAATATCAGCTTTGGGAAATGGTCCCTCTCAGTACTGGTGTCCTTCTGCCTGCCTTGGGGAAGATGCATGTAAAAGCGGCTTCAGAAATGGCAACCTATTCCCCACCCAGCCCTTCCACACTGTCTTTTTCACTCTCCCTGAGACTTCAGATGCTGACAGCAGCAGCCTCAATGCCATTTCTGCATGCAGAATAGGAAAAAACAGAAACATTTGAGTCCTCAAGTTCTCCCCTCTTCCTTCTTCTAGCCCCTTAGGAGCAAAATGTTGCCTGCTGAACTATTTCCAGAAGTCTCTTAGGGGAAAAGGGAAAGTTCAGAGAAAATGCAGGAAGCCTGATAGACTAAGTGGAAGCAGGTGATCAATCACTGAATGGGATGGAGAAGAAGAAGAGAGGTAAACACCTACGATTATCAGGAAAATATTATGTGGTTAGGAATAGAAATGGAGAGAGAAAGCATTTCAGGATCACATCTCATGTTTGTGAGAAATTTGGGTAGCAACCAGTGATGGGAAGAGGTGTTTTAAAGATTATATATTAATAATGTTCTCTTTCTAGAGTTTCTTCTAGAGTAATGTTTATCAAGTATGCTGTTGATATTAAAATAGCTCTTAAATGTGCAGGACTGTCCCACACATTGCAGGATGTTTAGCATCTCTGATCCCACTTACTAAGTGCTAGAAATGTCCCTCCCTCATCATAATAACCCCAAACATTTCCACGCATTTGCAAGTGTCTCCAAGAGGCACAACTGCTACTGGTTGAGAAACACAGCTCTAGAAATGGGGTGTGTGTGCGCGCACGCACATGTGTGTGTATGGGTACAGGTGCACACACATGCATGTGTATTCCAGTCACATGTGTGTAATGTAATTCTCACTTATACTATATTTGGAGCACCTGGATAGCAGGTATATTATTTTACATACATAAGAAAGTGGACTTTAAAATGAAAAGAAAGAAGTGTGTTTCTAAAGGCAATTAAATGATATGAAAGGCAAAACAGGAAAAATCAAGAAAGGAAGACAAAACTTCTTGACTGCCTGCTATGCAGTATAATTTACCTAAAATCATAAGATGGTTCAGTGATAGGATTGGTATCTAAACCCAGGTAATATGATTCTAAAACCCATAATTTATTGTGTTTGACGGACAAACACCAGCGTGGTTAAAAAAGTAATAATGAATACTTTATACAATGTAAGTAAAAACAAAGAATATTTTTTTCTGTAGGATTAAACAGCATCCAAACCTGATACGAATCATCCTCCCACTTGTAATCTAGTAATGTTATATGTATCATGCCCTCCATCTATAGATGTGGGGAGATTTTGAAGATAAAAGCTGAGAAATGTGACATGAACGTTCTCAAAAAGGCTCACTCAAATTCAATTTCATTATCAGCAAATGACATGGTTTAGAGAAAATGACCAGAAAAGAATAAGTCTGTGTCCTAAGAAAAATACTTGATTTCTTGACTTGCTTGGGCTATGGGCCAGAAGCATTAGTAGAAATGTATTATTATAAATTTAATCAAAAATTATATATTATTCATTTCACTGTTGCTTTGGAAAGAGATGCTTTTACTGATATTACTTCTGAGTATTAAGTGAAAATCATCTCCTTGATTAAAACAGTCTTCAGATGAAAATGTTCTTGAGCATGACTTGATTCCCTCCTTTCACTTTCCCATTGGCAAGAAGGAAATCCAAGCCCTGCCCAGAACAACTTGGATGTGACTTGTGCCTAGCTGCCAGCATGCAGGACTAGAAGTGATCACAATAGCAGAGGCAACGGGATTGTGGCCCCTGTGAGCCCTTTAATGTTACAGAGGAAATTGAAAGGAATTCTCAAAGCCTCAGGATAATTATCACAAAAAGACTTCATTCATCAGGATGACACAGATTCCTACTGGAGGTCAGGGCCATCCCTAGGGCTTTATTCCTTCCTATGGCACCTCCCTACAGTCACAGAGTTTAGAACAGATTTCACCAAGGACACTTTCCTCTGCAGTTTTTTTTTTTAGGACAAGAAGCAATTCCCTGACCTATTGCTGCCGGTACAACTAGACTGGCTTTCTTCGGCTCAGCAATCTGTAGGAGTGTGCTGAGTCAGATAAGATGCAAAGGGCTCAGTTTTATAAGATTACCATCCTTCCCCCTGTACACATTGCAAATTCAGTGGACCACAATTGATCAAGTCTTTCATTTAAGCATCATCTCAGAAATTCATTGCAGTTATTATTGCTGAAAGAATGCCCTGCAAATAAAGAATTGAGGTGTGTCAAGAAAAGCCCTTTTTTCTCTATTTTTTTCCAAATGACAGGTGATAATGATGGAAGTAATAACACTGGCAATGTAGTCCTTTCTGTTAGAAATGACTTTGCCCTGGGTCTCAAAATCCCTTTATATTTTAATTATATAAACATATCATTGTATGTGCATAGAAGGCTGGAGAGGGGAAGAGAGAGAAAGCTTACCCTAATGGCTTTTGATCATTTGGTCTTTTGTTTTGTATTGCAAACATGTCTTTTAGTTTTAGAAGCCAGTGTACATAATTCACTGAAGCAGCAAAAACAGGAAATGCATCTGATAGAATGTCAAATTTGTTCCCTTTAGCTGATTAAATTGATTATTTTAACCAGACAGTAGACTAATCTTTTTTTAATGCCTATAATCACAGGTTCTGTAATACCTACTGAGGAAAGACATTTCAGTTATGAATATTCCTGTGGTTCTTTTTTCTTTTTCTAGGCATAATTTTAAAAGAAGTCAGAAGGGTTGGTTTTCCTTTGATCAGTAAACTCAATACCTAAACCTCCATATAGTGAATACAAGTTAAAGGGCCCAGAGGCAGGTAATAGCATCTGATAGAAGACACTTGAAGAGGTTTGAAGGATTTCAAAAAAGAATTTGAGACTTCTATATCTTTTTTGTCATTTACTTCAATCTACAAAGAAGCTGCAAGTTGAAAATAAAGTGGCTATTAAGAAAAATTTTCTAAAATAAGATAAAAACAGAGAGCAAGGAAAACCAAAAGAACAACCTGAGGTTTGCTGGAGGGGAGGTGGGTGAGGGATGGGTTAAATGGGTGATGGGCATTAAGGAGGACACTTGATGGGATGAGTTTGGGTGTCATATACCAGAGATGAATCATTGGGTTCTACTCATGAAGCCAAGATTACATTAACTAACTTGAATTTAAATTAAAGAAAAAAATAAAGAAACTTCTATTTTAAATGACTTTCGAAAGTTTCTGGCCTTATTTAGTGGGACTGTGAATGATGAAAAGCACAGTTCTGAAATATGCATCATAGTATAGTCTCACCCCAAACAATTCACCAACCCTCCCTCAGTTATAAAAGCTAGCTTTTAGGCCTCTTTAAGTATTTCATTTGGCTGATCACTGGTCTTTTTGCTCTTTATTCAAGTATCCCTTTGAAACAAAGATCATCTTGTCAAAATATATCCCAAATAATCCATGAAAGACAACCTCTTTTGTAGCAATGACCTGATGAAAAATATCTCCCAAGGACAGTTCACATTGTGTAAATTATTCTTGAATTCCGTCATGAAGTTAGAAGTCAATTTCTAGTTTCTTGTGAAGTCCTGAAATAGGTCACTGCTGTAAGTTCCATCACCTGTCATGTTATAGTAGCAAAGAGCACATACTCACGTTAATGGTTTTAATAAGCAAAAGAAATGCCAACAGCAGTGGTGCAATACGCCTAGGACACTACAGATTAACATGGTCATGTTCCTCATTTAATATTTACTAAGGATCTAATGGCTACTTGACTCTAAAATAAGCACTATAGAGATTTTAAAGAATATTGAAAGAATGTTGCTTCCTGGGAATCTGTTACCTGAAAAGACTCATTACAAGTGTATAGATCCAATAAGATAACGTAATCCCTTTAATTCAGCCAAAACAGCAAAGTCATACAAGTAATGGAAAATACAGGTGATACAATCACAAAAATAATGAGCAAAGACCTTAGATATAATCTGTTGTAATTCCTCTCATTTTATTGATGAAGAAACTGAGGTCCAGAAAATAAATGACTTGCTTCATCATGCTCAATTGGATGTTCAGGCCTGAAATCCATTTTCTCATTAGCTAAATGAGGTTTAGTGCACATGAGATATCTCGGGTCAGTTTCCATGGGTATGGCTCCTCTAACTCTTTGGGTATGGATAGATCTGTGAATCTGCTCTTATACATCATACACTCCTAACATAAAATGCAGAAAATAAAAGACAAGATAGCCACAGTAAGTCCTTCCATACCAAAAAAAATTTTGAACGGTAAGCAGAGAGTAGTCACTGGTTTATTGCAATTTTGAATTATTGCTAGATTTATATTTTCAGTAATTGATCCGGGCATAATCTGTCTCCCAAAAAACTGATTATCTGAGGCTTTTGGTTTCCCTCTCTGACTCAACCTACCTTTTCCATAAGAAACTACTCTTTTTGTAGTTAAGTAGATTTTTCAGCCTGTTTCCTGCTCATGGCATGTTGGGCCTCTTGCTATAGAACATTACACTATCAGAGAGGTCATGACTAATGATGACTTTAAACTATTAAAGAAAAGCTGTAAAGAAATGGAGATAAATCAGACAGGGAACAGAGAAGTAGATTTAAATTTGACCATTTCCATTAAAAAAAGGAATACATACTTAAAATGGAATGAATACCATGGACATGGCTTTTTGTTGGAATGTCATTCAAACTAAATTAAATTGAAAGACAGTACTTTTTAAAAACTTATTCTCTTTTCCTCAAGAAAATTGGGGTTATTAAAAATACTTTGTTTTTGTTTTTAATCATGAAAATCATAATAGAGATAAATTTTCAACACTTAAGTAATAATCATCTCTTTAATAAACAGAAAAAAATACACTACATATTTTTTCCTTCTGGCTTTCTCTAGTATTTCATTATCAATACCCAAACAACACAGAACTTAATAAAGGAATACATGGTTACCACAAAGTCTTTCTTGGAGGAACTAAACTGTTAACCTAACTTGGAGGGGAAAGTACTTTGGAAGGCAAGATGGCAATTTCTGGTAGATGAAATACAAAAGTAGATAAGACTAATGAATACTCTCTCTACTGAAGTTTTGTGGCCTTTTCATTTGCTCCAGAGACTAGGACACAAGAGGAATTAAAATGTCTTTGACAAGATACATGAATTTACTATTTTTCCTTCCTTTTATATTCATAATCTAACAACTTTTATAATTAGTCTGTGAATGCCTCACTTACTAATAAATTTTAAACTTATATGAAAGGATTCATCTGGGTGGTATATAATCTTTATTTTTAAGGTGCAATTTGTCAACTTAAACTAATTAAACTTGTAGTTGGCATGTTTCCTATGCTTCTTGGAATTCAAATTAAGAATTTGATATCATATCTTTAATAGGTAATGAACATTTTGTGACATTTGTTTTTTCTAATTAGTCTATTAAACATTGTGTAAGAATTGCTTGTTGATTGAAGTATTCTCCTTGTTGTTGCAGAAATAACTTTGCCCGTTATTTCAACTAGCCAATGATTTTTTAGTTCAAAAAGTCACATCAAAAATTACCTATGTCAACTCTTGTATTCTCTTGGTAGTTTTAATTTTTCATTAGTGTAGCAAAATCTTGTATTATCCATCAAATAGCCTATAACAATAGTTAGACACAACTGAGACACACACACACACATACACACACACACACACACACACACACACACACACACACACACGATATGTATATATACCAAACTATGCTCTCAGGACAAGCTGTTAAGTATTTGTTATTGATAATAATCTCTAACTAACATAATTACTCTTTAAGGATTTTAAGGTAGACTGAGGTAATCACAGAGAGTTTCATGAGAAAAGATTCTTGAGAAATGGTAGAAAATAGTTTAATAGAAAGGGCAGGAAGAACACTTAGACTCAGGAGTGTAAAATAGAAGGAAAATATTTCTACCGTATGAACAGGTTATAAACACATGCTAGTGAATTAAAAGGAATGGGAGTGAGTAAATGGGGAAAGACTTTTTCTTACTCCTGATATTTGCACCCCACACTTATGATTGCTCCTTTGGCCCAGAACATAGATTGGCTTAAAAGATATCCTGAATACAAGCATGTTAGTCATGATTATGAAAATATTGATAACTTCTTATGAAAATATCGTCAATGAACTCTTCTAAGTCAATGAAGTATTTTGATCATTATTCTTAGAGCAGTTAAAGAATTTCTTTTTTTTCTCTTTAAAAATATTTTAACTGGAATCATTCATTTTTTTAAAATTTGCTAGGAATATTTAATTAATTATTTTTTTATCTGTACCAATATTATAGATTATGGCTTTGCCATTATGATTTTTATTCATTGGTTAAATTTAAAAAGTGACCATTTTGTGATAAAGGTGGAGAAGAGAAGCAAAGGGACGAGATGATGGACAGGAGGAGAGAGAACAAGAGTAGGTGAGTAAGACAGAAAAGGGGAGATCTAGAAAGAGAAACAAAGGAAGAACAATGAGAGACAGCAAGGTTACAGTGACTTTGTTTTATGGCCCATTAGGTCCAGAAATGTCTGACAGAGTAAATTATAATAATAAGGTCAAAACGATGGGGCTAAAATGGCCTTTTATATAGCGAACCAGAAAATGCATATATGGGACATAAGTTTGAAAATATAGATTGTGGAAGACCTAAATAAACAGGTAATGAATTTGTATTTTATGCTGTTGGCCAATGTTTTGCCAAAAGATATTTCACATAGACCTAAGGATCCATAACTAAAGCTTTATTTAAATAAGCTACTGTATATGGTGTCTCCCCTTTGAAAGAGTGACAGTACATACTAACATTTTGACAGCTCTACGGAATGCTGAGAAAATAAAGTTGGTGAGAATTTGTTAAATCATTTTTACCAATCTTAAAGACAAAATACTTTGTGTGTGTGTGTGTGTGTGTGTGTGTGTGTAAGTAAAACTCTATTTGCATCTTGTAAATTATACTATGGGAATGTAAGCAGTGGTGACCACAGTTGACTGGTTAGCCTGAGAAAGACAATACAGGCATAGAGTTTAAGAAAATAAAATTTCAGGGTGTATAATAGATGATGAAGCAGACTATGACTGAAAACAGGAAGGCCAATTAATAGGCTACAGTAATAATCAAGGAGAAAGACAAGGTCTTAGGTTGATCTAGGGATAGCGGGATATAAAGAAATAGGTAAATATAAGAGAATTATATTAGAGATGTTGGTTGGTACCAGGCCAGTAGCCTCTCCTGCTGTGGTCACCTTTTATACCATGTCATTGCATGACTTAATTGAAGCATGGTGGGAATCTAATCCAAGGTGACTTGTCCACAACTGGTTGGAAAATATGACTTCTATGGTATGGCTTAAAAATAGAAGTTAGACCAGATTTCCTGTTAACGAGTTTGAAATTGTGAAAAAAAGAAACTGTGACTTTTAGCACATAGAAACAGATGGGTGTTGTGGAGAGACAGAGAGAGAGAGAGAGATACTATACACAATGCTCATTTCTTATGTTAAATTTATATGCTGCTTAGATCCCAAATCCAGATTAAGGCTTGTCTTGTATGAAACATCAGTAGCATTGATGCTACCATTTTCACTGTACCCTCTTGAAATACTAATCATCATGTTTGTTTTTTCCCACTCTTGTATATGAGATCTCTTGACCAGTGAGTCAGAGATACCCATATTTTCTTGCAGAAAAATAGGATTTTTTACAGTAAGAATGAAAATGGCAAGAAGTAGTCAATGTAGAAGGGAAGCCTGAAAAAAGCATGGCATAGAGTTTATACCACAGCAGTTGAACAGAATAAAGACTAGTGGAAAAACAGACCACCTCACATACATACACACATCCAGAGAATACAAGTTTATCTGGGCAAGGGAGGAAGGCAGAGGAAAATTGGAAAGAGGAGCTGTGTGGGACATGTCCTTACAGCAAGTCAGGGAGTGGGAAAGGGGTAAACCTGGGTCATGAATAACCTTGTGCCGAGAAGTAATGTCCTCAAGGGGAGATTGCCCATCACTGCTAGTGGCTAGCAGCAGAGAGTCTTATGGAAGTCAAGCCAACAAATAGAGATTACTCATCACCTGGGCATAGCAGGATGTCTCTGTTGGTAGGGTGTGTGGAGAAGACTGCCCTTTGCCCATGGGACTTCTAGCTTAAATAGTCATGCCAGTGACCCAAGAATTTGGTAGGCCCCATCTGGAATGACATTCATGGATCTCCCAAGTTGGGAGATGAAGGTATGCAACATCTAGAGGTAGAGATGGTGAGAAAGGAGAGCCCCAGCATTGATAACTGGGGAGGACCTGACAATGGTATATAATATCACTGCTAAACATGAAACAGAATAGATTTTCTATAAAAATTTTATTTTGAAATTTCATTACTTTTATGAACCTAATTATAAAAGGTCAAATTGAACATAGTTTTGTTATCTCCACGTCCTTAAGCTAATCAGAATGGAAATAAAATTGCATAAAAGAAAAATCTCTCTAGCTTTATTTAATAATAGCACATTGCTTTGTTTATTCCAAAACCTCTGGATCTGAATACCACCCATGTAGAAGAAATTACAAACTAAATGAAAATATTCCACATTCCATACCTAGCAATTTAATTTTTAAGCCTTTATAACCCTAAAATTGCTTAAGTATTATTTTTATATTTTATATTTTAGCTTAGAATGAACTAGTGTAACATACTACTGGTTTTAATGTACCTTTTCACTTATTATAGTTAGTATTCCTAAAATACAATTTTAAAATCTTATTTTTATGTTATATTTATGCTTTGTCTTATGATTTTTTTCAAGCTCTTATATTAGTTGGAACCAATAGTATATACACTGAAACTCATTTTTCATCCCTTGAAAAGAGAAAAAAATCCACTAAACAATTAACTTGGCTAGACTTTGGGGAATTTTACAAGGCATCTATAGCAATTAGATTTTCTTTTTCTTCCTTGAAAATATAAACTGCTTTCTTTCTTCCTTCCAATAAGCTATTGATCTCTCAGCTCTTATATAATCTATTCTTGTGGTCTGTGTAAGCCCTGAATGAACTTTCTTTTATTCAGTAACATTAAACTTTTTGACTTCTCAAAACAAAACAAAACAAAACAAAACAAAACAATAACCAAGGATCCCAGTAACATTAAATCTGATGTTTATAGTCTCAATTCTTTTTTTGTTTTCTATGCTGTCTCTATGTGAGTTCCTGTTAACATTTCCTTCATCTGAATTCTCTCTCTGTTTTTTTGTTTCTTTCGTTTTTTTGGTTTTTTGGGTTTTGTGGTGTTTTTTTTTGTTTTGTTTTTGGTTTTTTTTTTTTTTTTTTTTGGTACTGAGGTTTGCTAGGGCTATATTTTTCGATCCCAGGGCATTCTACTTTTCTAAAATGCAATTCTCCACTCGAATACAATATTTTGGTTTTGTCTGCTTGATTTTTTATACGTTGACAACATTCTGTTGTTTCAACAGAGTTTTGTAGACTTAGTATGGTGCTCCTTTCCATTCTGTTCATCAAGGTATTCTCCCTTAGCAAAGTGGCCAGATAAGTCTGAATCCATTAGTGATCTGCCCCTATGGATGATACTGATGATCATGGTTTCCAGACTAAGAATCAGGATGCTTCATTTAATAAATAAAGGTTCTGATACATGGCATAAAGCCCCCAATCTCTTTAGATGGAAGCCTCAAATGCACTTGATCCACTCTTTCCATAAACCAGAAGTAGGATGTGCATGTTGAACTATAGTCTTTTTATTTTTTTTATTTTTTTTTGAACATTGGGTTTAACATTGAGTTGTGCTTGGTAAAACCTCTCCCAAAAATTTGACTTTGAGTCCCTTCTAGGCCTCAATTAATCCCTGAATTGGGTACTTATTCATTCAACACATATTTAATAAACAACATTAGTCACTGAACTTTCATTATAAGTTGAAAAAAGAATGGTAAACAAAATATTTTGATGTCTGTAGTTCCGTAGAGAAAATAGTCAAATCATAAAATATCATTTTAGCCTTTCCCACCTCCTTTCTCTCCTTCTTGGCTTTCCTGGTTACTGTCCCTTGATTTTCACCCCAAAAGTTCATTCATGGTCTCTTTTTTTCTCTACCTCTTTTCTGGAGTTTTATCCTCAGCCCTATATCCTGCAATACTATACCCTCTCCCCAAGGGAGTCAACACACCTCATGGCTTCAACTTTTATCTGTGTGCTGAGGATTCAAAAAATCTCTTTCTCTTTCTCAGATCTCTCCCCCACTACCTCACCTTGTAAGAACCCACTAAGTCCCTAACCACATCTTGGAATCCGTGTCCTTGTCACAAACCCACTTTCACGGAATGAATACTCTGACATTATTCTAATTGTGTCCCTTCTCATTTCACTCCCCCTCGTTACTTATTCTGTAATAAAATTTTTAGAATGCAAAAATTATCATGCCATTTCATATCTAAAATCCCTGATGGTGTCCCAAAGAGGTAATCTAAGAACCTTACTATGACACACAGCTAGAAACATCTCCTTCCACTTCTCCACATGCTAAACTTCATTTTTAAAAATATGCCATCAGGTTTTCATAATGCTACTTCATCCTATAGGCTATTTTGCTCAAAATATTCTGCCTCCTTATACTCAGCATTTAAGATTTAATTCAAATAATACCACCTTCGTGAAACCCCCAAAGCTTCTAGGCAGAGTTAGTCACCTCTTTTTATACTGTTTTCCCAATGATATACTTACATTAAAGCATCTATCAGAATGCATTATGAGTTTACAATGTCATCTATCTTGATAATCTCAGTATATAGCAAAAGAGATGAAAAAATAGTAGATGTCGAATAAGTATTTATTGAATATGGCTAAATAAGAGAATATCTCTGTAGTGTATGTGTGTATTTAGGTGTTTTATGGTACAGGCTACTTTGGAAGAATGAAAATTTCCTTTCTCATCCTTTGGATGGAGAGAGGGGAACAGGAAAGAGAAGGGAAACTCCGAGTAAAATACTTTTGGCAGAAGTAAAGACTAAAAGTTTTAAATAGAACCTGCCTACTTACTGGTGATGTTTCAAATAGAATAGGGGGTTATTAATCACGGATCTAGAATTGGCCTCTATTTGTTTTGATAGGTTTAGGATTAGATTTGCTCACCAGAGAGGAACTCATGATAGCTGTGGGATAAATTCTTTTGAAGTCTGCCCCTTTCTGTCATAAAAGCCCAGGCCAAGCGGCACATCACAGTGTCAAAGAACATGTCTCCTTTTGTCTTGTTGCTCTGTCACATGGAGCTTCAACTTCATGCTCCATAACAGCACATGTATATTCCAAGAAGCAGAAGAGAAGAAGGAGTGAAGGAAGCATAGAACAAAGATTATATGAGCATCATTTCCTAAAGAAGACTCCCAGATGTTATACAATACTTCTCCTTGACTCCTATAACCTAATTCTGCAGTCACGGGAAGACTAGGAAACGTGGTCTTTGTTTTGGTCTAATGTTTCCAGCGAAATATTCTGTTTCTGTAGAAGGCGAGGGGCAGGGTGGAGGGGAATGGATATGGACTGATCATGATTTGGTCTGCCTGTTTGTATTTTATGTCTTATCCAGAATACTGGATAAGGTAATTGACACACTATGATCACTCAGCAAATGTTTGTTATTATTTTTATGACAATCCACTTTGACATCATTTGCCAGTTCTCTGATACCCAGGCAAAATAAATACTTCCCCCCAAATGACTCTCCAACTATATGTTGGGAGTATTGAACATTACGGCCTCTATCAGGCCATGAATACTACCTGAACTGTACCCTGAGAGCACGTTACACAAGTGCAAAGGAATTGCTCCCTTTTCTCTGTAACCTTAACTGTAGTGATCTCAGTGTTAAATGTTATAAAGTAGTCCTGGAGTTTTATTAATGAATCCATCAGCTAAATTATAGTCATCATTAAAACTGCCAGTTAGTGTCAAAATGTTTTGACTATCAAATTTAGAAAGATTAATCATTCTTTTAAATATGCTCTGCTGGCAACTTGATTCTTTTTTCTGGTCTAAGATGTCATTTAGTACAGCTTCTGTTTCTTCTATTCTGCAGGCTGGTAATTAAATGAAGGACAAGTGGGTAGAACCATCCTTTTTTGGGAAATTTTTTAGATGAGTTAATGATCCATTCCTTAAGCATTAGAAACTGAAGGTGAGTCGCTAAACCTAATGACATTTATAATCAGTATTTGCAAAGAGCATCAGGTAATCAGAGCAGGAGAACAGAGGTAAAGGCAGTTCAAACTGGGACATCCATTTCAGAGGGTGAGTTCTGCCACCTAATCATCAGTGACATCTTGTTCAAAAGAAAGGGGAATTTTCAAAATGTTATAAAGTGATAAAAGTCAGAAGATGTTTGATAAGTTGAAGAAGAAAGAAAATATTGACTGAGAGAGCAGGTTTTGTTATAAAATTGACAGGGACCTCAAGATATGTTTGACAATGATTGAATTGGGCTACCTAAAGTGACATATCTTACTGCCTTGCTTCTTTTTCTGATCAAAATTGAGACTTAGTAAATTGTATCATTTTCACTTACTTCTGCCCTTTCTCTCACTAGTGCCATAAAATCTGTGATGCTTGCTTTAATTTTTTGACTCATTACCAGGATTTATTTTTTTTAAGGTAAAGAATTGTATAAAGTGACTACTCAAGCACTTGCTAGAGTTACAGGAAATACTATTTATTTAAAGAGAAAAAAATCCTCTTTGTTTTTTTAGTAGCAGAATATGTGCCGCCATTAGTGAACTGATTTACATAAAGCAAGGACAACTGTATGCTTGCTTTTTCCCTTTCTGATGTCAAAATCTACCTCAGATCCTAACCCTCAAAGTGACAATGTGAGCTCTAATTGCCCCTTTGTGCCCACTTCCAATGAGAAGCGACGAGTTTAAAAGCAGTGATGTATTTTGTCATCAATATTTACCATTTAAAAAAGAAAAAAAAACTTTAGTGAGGTTAGGAGCGCCTGGGTGACTCAGTCAGTTAAGCATCTGACTTCAGCTCAGGTCATGATCTTCTGGTCTGTGGGTCTGAACCCCGTGTAGGGCTCTGTGCTGACAACTCAGAGCCCGGAGCCTGCTTCACATTCTGTGTCTCCCTCTCTCTCTGTCCCTCCCCTGCTCATGCTCTGTCTCTCTCTCTCTCTCTCTCTCTCTCTCTCTCTCAAAAATAAATAAACATTAAAAAATAAAAACAAAAACTTTAGTGAGGTTAATCAACTTATACAAAAATATACTTAGAGCTCAAAGTCTGAACTCATTACTATAGTTCACCTGCATGCTTTTAGAAATCAGAAGGTTAGGGGTGCCTGAGTGGCACAGTTTATTAAGCGTCTGACTCTTGAGTTCTGCTCAGGTCATGATCTCATGGTTGATGAGTTCAAGTCCCACGTCGGGCTCTGCTCTGACCCTGCAGAGCCTGCTTGAGATTCTCTCTCTCCTTCTCTCTCTGTCCCTCTTGGGCTCATGCTCTGTCTCTTTCAAAATAAATAAATAAACTTAAAAAATAATAATAATAAAAGGAAAACAAATCAGAAGGTTAAAGACAAATGATTTTAAGCCTTAGAGCTATTGACATTGGATAGAAAAGCAAAATCAGAATTCTGATCAAGAACTTAGCAGGGTTTCCCATAGATGAGGTCTATGCCGGCTGTCATTTCTGACACACTCTAAGTTTTCCCTGGAGGGTCGAGAGTGTTCTTTACATCAGCAATCACAACAAAGGTTGCTGTGTTTCCCTCTCCCCAGCCTTGTTCTTTCTCATCCTTTGGTGCTTGCTCTGTACTGTCTGTATGCAGAACAGGCAGGAGGTGTGAAGGTATTAAGGCATTAGTCTTGTAACATTCATCTACTTTCCCTTCCTTCTGCTTCCAATCTAAGTTGCAGCAACAAGGAAAGAAAAAAAAAATCACCTCTGCCTAAAGCTTTCTATGAACTGGTACTGGCATCAACACTTTACATGTGTGGTTTTATTTAATTTTTTTTCCACACTGGTGCTATTGTCCCTGTTTTCCATGTGAGGAATGTAGATTTATAGAGGTTAAGTAATTTTCTCAAGGTCACTGAGCGGGAAAATGGGGAAGTGGTGCCGCCCAATGCTTTCCACTCAGTACATCATACTATACTCATCTCACCTGGACCTAAGAGTTATTTCAGGTTTCAACTGGAGAAATAAGGGGCTAGGGATGATACCAAGATTGTGTGAAGCATTATTGACTCACCTACTTGCCACTACTCTGATATACAAGCAGAACAAATTTTCTGCAATGGAAAGTTAGGAAGTTTAATATTTATTATAAGTATTCAGATCTATATTTGGCATTGAGACATTTATATGGGTAGTAATTCTGATATAACATGCAACTAATCTATATTATAAATCACCTGAAGTTTTTGTAGGGCAATTATAAACTTTATATTCCATTTTCAATATACTTGGTGTGTATTTTAAAAGGCATTTGCAGAATATTTCTCTTCTTTGAAACATCCTGGTCAATATTCAAGCTAATTTTATAATCCTCATAAATATATTAAAACCTTTCATATTAGCCCTTATTCTGTTGAGTACTTCATTGCGATTCTGACTTAAGCATTTCTTTGACTGGAAATGGTCATATACTACAGTTAACAGTGCATAACAATACCTCAAGTCGATGCTTTATGCAATTACTCAGCATTTAGAAAGAGCTATGCTAACCTACTTTTACCACTATTTCACAGCAATAAAAGCATGATAGCCATGGGATAACCTAACATGCTTTTGTTCTCATTCATTCACAAAAATTCTTCTATTTGAGAGTCATTCATTCAATAGTTTTTGTATTCAATAACCATTTTGACAGTAATGAACACCCATTCTGAGTAACAATATGCCCATCTTGCAACACAATAGTTTAAGGTTTGTCATTTATATTTATCTTCTATATCTAGAGATTTCTTCTTTTATTTTCAATTTATTATTTTTCTTTGTTAACTTGAACCCATGTTAGAACAAGTGGCTTTATTCTTCTTGTATATTCTATTTCATTGGGCGGGTGGGGCGGTTAGGGAAAGACTTTATAAAAGGTTTTAATGATGAGTAGGAGCTGGTCAAGAAAAAAAATAAATTTGGAATGTACTACTGAAAATCCAGACAAGCGAGCTGAATCTCTCTGACACAAAGTAATCGGTAAGACACAGCAAAGGTTTAGCTAATAGCTTTTCTATATGTTGGAGAGGATGTGTAGGTGCAGGTACTGTAGCTGAGTACATCAGGTCAGAGCCTATAAGGCCTTCACTATTCCTCAGCCACATGGTATTACTAAAGACCAAAACATAAGACAACCCTGGACCTAGAATGTAAACTTTACGAGAGAGACTAGAACAATTGCTGACATATAGCAGGTTCTCTATAAAAAAAAATGATGCATAAATGCCCTGATGATTTGGCTTAAGAGTTGTAAAGTACACAGAAGGCATTCTGTTTTGTTGTTAGGGAGCATCTATATTCTTTCCTACCTGTCCTCTTATTTCATGTTCAAAGAGGAAGGGAACTGAAATTGATGCGTGAAGGCTTAGAGACACTTATAGAGCCATTAAGGTCTAGAGCTGCCCTTCTTGGATTCCTCTTTTCTTGAAGATGCCTTTATTGCTCTTTCTTCTTTCATGAGACTGATGTGGCAATAAATCCCAGGAAGGGAGGCTCTACCTGGACATGTGGTCTGAGAAGAGCCTAGGCACCAGGAAAAAACCTCATTATCATTCTGTCCTTGTTCTAGTTGTCTTTGCATTGTGTCCTAAACCTCACAGTATTTCATTAGGGGAGAAGGCTAGAGGCAGGTTACTAAAACCCCCTAGTGTAGCCTCGTGGTGCCTTCCTTGCCCTCTAGGACACAAAATTTGGAACTAAAATCTACCTTTGCCTTATCTTGCTCTCTCCATGGATCTTATGGAAGTGACTTCTATTTGAGACTCTAGATTCAAACCAAACACCACTTCATGACCTTCATGATAGATGTGGTGAGAACAAGTCAGTATGAAACAAGACCATAAGGAGGTAGTCTATGGACCAGACTGAGTCAGGAAGGGCATTTCCAATAAGTAGAATGAGGGGCAAACACTACCAGACAGGAAATTAAGATCTAAAGATCCAGAGGAAACTGACTAACTGCATCAAACTAAAGAAGGAAGGAGAGAAAACAAAGGAACTTAATAATGAGGTTGGTGGATAGGGAATTCATAGAAGGTGCAAAGTAAGTCTTAGAGCCCTCAGCATGCAAGGATCCACTGCATTGATTCATGATTAAATAGGACTGGCTTACAAAAGCTTAAAGATTTTCAAATGTACATTCCTAGTTCCCTCCTCGTTCTTTAGAAGTGAATTTGTAAACCAGCCACCCCCACTACACACACACACACACACACACTCACACTCACACTCACACACAACACACACATGCATAGAATACAGAATTTGTAAGTACTCTGCTAATAAGTAAGTTACTAAAACTGTGTGGGAAAACAAACTTTTTAGATTCTGGGCTATGATCTAACATAATATTGTTCTTTCTGCTTATGTATTTATATTTCATGTATATTAATGCTTTAATATCAAGTTCTAATAAATATGTACTCTTTTCATTCCTGTGTTTTATTTAGATTTCCTCACCATGAAGTTTAGAGTTCAGAAATAGCAAATTACTTATAATCACTCTCCCAGTGCACACACACATACATACACACACACACACACACACACACACACACACACATGCTCACAGCTATAAATTCTGAAAGGTCAAAGATTCTGTTACTTGTTCATTTGTATATTTCAAATGCCCAGCATAATATTCAGTACATCTTAAATAAAATAAACATATTGTATAACAGGTAAGTAACTGTGTGAGTAGAGATAGCCAGCCACAAAAAGTCATGTAGCTATTACTTCCTGTTGAGTAGTTTATAGAAAGTACAGGCCACTGAGGCATACCAATTTCCATTCCTCTTCGCTGCGAAGTAGCAGCAAATAGCCTCAGAAATAGGTATGAGACAGCTTTCCCCGGATATTTTACAGAAGGAAAGTAAAGCTACTTGAGGCTTATCTCCATTTTCTTAGTCTTTTTTGGTAAATAAATCTCATCGCAACCTTTCCTTCGTATATCCGAATCATCACCACTTCTTTGTGCTTTCCTCCTGGGCAGTTTTCCATCTCATTTATATTGTTGTTTCTGTATTAATTTTTCTATTAGTTTCCTTAATTTATAATTTTCAGCACTTGGGCCCACACTGACTCCAACCAGAGCTGATTAAAATAGGATTTCTCTTCATGTTTCACTCTTTTTTTTTTTTTTTTTTTTTTTGCACATCTCTCATTTGCTCCTTAAATAATGTACATTACTTATTACTGCATTTCCAGTTCCTGGGTCTCCTCTACATACATTTGCCTACACACTTTCACTTGCATATTTAGAAATTGTTGTGTTCTTCTAACAGAATTAGTCCACATCCTATATTTTCAACTATTAATATGCATTCTATTTCAACTTGCCTTTGTATTCTGAATTCTGATATTATTGCTCATATTGTTATTGTCATTCCAACCACTCAAACTGGTGGCAAAAGTACATCTAATGATCACAGTTTTCATTTAACTACTGAAAGCACTCATATCATTATCAGATGACTTTCACAGAAGCAGATTATGCATATTTCTTTTCAAATGTTTTACTTACATCCTACCTGACGTCCAGCTACTGATAATAGTCAACATATTATTCCTAGTCAGATCCAATCATGATGAATTCCAAAGGAGTGCTCACACTTCCTTATTGTATTAGAAATCTGTTATACTGGGTTCCACATCACTCATATGAAGGAGTCAAAAGTCCTACTTCCTCACCTTAACCAGCCATATATCATAGTTGTCTATCCATTAGAGGTAAATGTGCTAAACCACAACTAGTCTCCTTTCTCAGTTTAAGAATTCAGTTGATAGTTAGATTTGGGTTATGGTTGTCAGATTTAGTAAACAAAAATACAGAATTCCAAGTTAAATTTGAATTTCAGATAAAGAGCTAATGTTTTTACTATAACCCATATGGTATTTAGTGTATGTATACATACATACACTAAAAAAGTCTTTATCTGCAATCAAATTTAAGTAGTGTTAAATGGTTTTTAGCTTATGTCCTAAATATTTCATAGATATACTAAAAATTATTTTTTGTTATTCTGAAACTCAAATTTAACGAGGTGTCCTGTATTTTATCTGGCAACTCTAACTTGGGTGCATTCTCAGATCTGAGTTAGACATGAAGTAACTTACACTGTCTGGAAAGCATGATGACAATCACAAAAGAAGCATTGAGAAAGAAACAAAACCTTGAATTTTTAACTATAGTTGACATACAATATTATATTAGTTTCAGGTATACAACACAGTGATTCAACATTTATGTACATCACAAAGTGATCACCATGATAAATCTAGCTATCATCTGTCACCATACAAAGTTGTGACATATTATTAACTTGTATGCCGTACAAAACCCTAAATTTTTTGAGAGCTTAAAAATAAGGACAGACATTCACCGATTTGGGATGCTAGATGCAATCTTGCTTCAACAAAAAAAAAAAGAAAGAAAGAAACTACAGGGTTTCCAAAACTTGTTTTGGCCTATTTGTATCTGCTTGTGTTTATGCGTATCTATACATCCATCTTAAAACCACAGCTTAGTTCCCTGAACAAATTGTTATAATTATAGATCAGTTTAGCATATGTTAAGCATATAACATTATTGTTTTCTATAAAGGAAATACTTTAGGTTGTGTACAGAGGTACTGAAGGCAAAAGAATATTGTGTACTATCTTTGCAGAGTCAAGCTGTTTGATGTTGCATGACGCACCATGACGTTTTTGGGTCAAGCAGAAAAATCTGTATTTGTTCCCTGACAGAACATCCACAGTTCCAGGAGAAACTCATCATTTAGAACTTCACCTTGGCTTCCAAAAAACAGAGGTAGATGCAGTTTAGCCAAAAACTGGGAGAATGGGAGCGGTTCTATTCTTCAAACTCTTCTGATACATTGGAATAAACTTTGAGTACTGATTTACACCAGAACTTTGAGAGCCAATTACCAATTATTGGTCACACTATCTGCTCTGTGATTAGATTCATGTAACATATTCCAACATATGCTTATTACAGGAAGGCAGATACAATTAGATGAGTTATACATAAGATGGAGTTATTTAACTTATTTCTAGGAAACTGAAAGGGTGAATGATAAGTCAGGGATACTCACCTTTTCAAAGAAACAGATATAGTTATTGGACATGTTTAGCAGGATTGGCTCTGGATGAGCGAAGCCACAGATCTTACTGATACAGCAAACGATGCCATGAATGTTGATTCATAAAATAATACCGTGCTTAAGGAGGTCACAATAGGATAACTGGTAAACGTGTCCTCTTCATTGGTGGAGTCACTACTGAGAAGCTTGTCTTAGTTCAGATACTGGTAGAAATAAGAGTTTATGGGGCCAGATTAGCACAGTCCATAATAAACTATACCTATAAAACTTCCAAATTTTATGTCTAAAGGGAAAAAGAAAACTGTTTTTATATATAACTGGCTGGTCATGAATTCTGTGCTCTCAAAATATACTGTTCCATTTATACACTTAAAAGTGACCAAATAATGTCCAAACTTGTCCAAACTATGAAACTTTTACAAATGACAAATGCTAAACCAGAGAGAATTACTGGACAATAGGCATAAATTAGAGCTCTTCTGTGCAAGCCTTAGGGTATATACACTCTGATCTGTGTATATAATAAAAAATAATTCCAAAAAGTGATTTTAAATCTTTACAATGGATAAAACCGCAAGGCAAGCTTCATCAAAGTCACAAAGTCATACAACACAGAATGAGGATTTGGATCAACACAGTCTGCATATGGAGCTCATACTCTAAATAACATATGCTAATTTAGAATGAACTAAACTAAACAACTGAATATTCCATGTATGAACATAGTCAATTGTATAGTATAACAAACTACTAAGTATTCAGGTTAAGTACAGACTCCTTTCTAAAGATAATGACTATATTATTGTTACATTATAAATGTGACCCTTTGAACAAGGTACTCAAATTGTAATCCGCTCAGTACCTTACCAGATTCACCTGGGTATTTATTATAAGTGACATTCTGGAGCCCCACCCATACTGTATGAAGAATTCTGCTTGATTCCTATGAATGTAGTGTTTGAGAGTATTTTTCCTAGAAAACAGAAGCAAGAGTAAATTGGTGACATTGGATTTATGTTGTTTGGTTTTGTGTTCGTGACCTGTTGAGTACTCAAAAACAACCATGCTAATTTAATCTCAATTAATTAAAAGTTTTCCTCTTTAACCACCAGCCCACTAGATAAGGTTTTCTTATAAAAGTATTTTAAAATTTAAAATGAACAGGGGCGCCTGGGTGGTGCAGTCGGTTAAGAGTCCGACTTCAGCCAGGTCACGATCTCGCGGTCTGGGAGTTCGAGCCCCGCGTCAGGCTCTGGGCTGATGGCTCAGAGCCTGGAGCCTGTTTCCGATTCTGTGTCTCCCTCTCTCTCTGCCCCTCCCCTGTTCATGCTCTGTCTCTCTCTGTCCCAAAAATAAATAAACGTTGAAAAACAAAAAATTTTAAAAAATAAAATTTAAAATGAACAATGTATAATTTGATACAGAAATTACTTAAGTTAAATCATTGTTATGATGATAAACACTAGTGACAACATAGAAGAAATTGTTCCGATTATATCATGTGCACTAAAAAAGCTAAATATATAGATAATTTTCTTAGCTGCCTCTAAAAAAGCCAAAATGTTTGAGCTCTGTTAGCACTCATCATTTTTCATGAGATTTTTTTTTTAGTGTTTATTTATTTTTGAGAGAGAGGGACAGAGTGCTAATGGTGGGAGAGGGCAGAGAGAGGGAGACACAGAATCTGATGCAGGCTCCAGGTTCTGAGCCGTCAGAACAGAGCCCGATGTGGGGCTCAAACCCATGATGGTGAGATCACGACCTGAGCCAAAGTCGGACACTTAACTGACTGAGCCACCCAAATGCCCCTTCATGAGATTTTTAAACAGAAAATTATTAAATGCATTATTCTTTTTGATTAGTTTGAGACTATCACAATTAGTATACTAAAACATAATACCTTTATTTTGTTGAAACAATATTTGCTTGTCAATTTCCAGGTAGTATTCTAAGCACTAATGACAAGTCAACAAGATAAGTGTACACTAAAAATTACTGCCCTCGGGGGCGCCTGGGTGCCACAGTCGGTTAAGCGTCCGACTTCAGCCAGGTCACGATCTCGCAGTCCGTGAGTTCGAGCCCCGCGTCAGGCTCTGGGCTGACGGCTCAGAGCCTGGAGCCTGTTTCCGATTCTGTGTCTCCCTCTCTCTCTGCCCCTCCCCCGTTCATGCTCTGTCTCTCTCTGTCCCAAAAAAATAAATAAAAAACGTTGAAAAAAAAAATTAAAAAAAAAAAATTACTGCCCTCTTAGAGTTTACTGTTCACTGAGTCTTAAGCTTCTTTGGCCTTAAAATGCACGACCACTTATTAATAAACTTTCAGGTTATGTGAAGAAATAGTATACCAGTAAATGAAAATGGCTGCTGTCCATTTCCAGGGAAGGTGTAAGAGAAATTAGAGTAGAAAGTGTATAAACTGAACCACTAAAATAAGTTTCTGTAGGGTAAAGACCACAGGTGAACCTTCCTGTGAGAGGCAGGGGTCAAGTTGACTTAGACATCCTCAGATCTGAAGGTCTATAGAGATGTAAATTACCTCCTTAATTTAAGGAAGCACCTAAATTGATGATGGCTAAATCCTTTATGCTATTGTGATAGACAGTCCTAGCCTCCTTGCTGTGAAACAGATCTCCAAAGAGATTGGGGTAAGCAAGCCCAACAGCAAGAGTTACAAAGGAGGAAAGAAAGCAGTAAGTTTACCTTCTGGAATAAAAGCTCAATAAAGAAAGCCAGCAGGGCACCCGGGTACTTCAGCAATAATATTCCAGAATGCACTAAATTAATTCTGGAAGATCCTCTTGAATTTTGTAAATTCCCTGTGTATTATTTCCTTTCAGTGCTGTTTTCCAGTTATGACCATACAGTAATAAAATTCATCTAATGAAAGTGCCTGTTTGCTTTTTCTTATAGGAAACTAGGAAAGCCCAAGAAAATCAAATGGTGGTAAGGCAGCTTTAGAGGAGAGAGGAAAACAGGTTTATCCTGCAAGCCCTGGTCATGCTGCAAAATAGTAAAGAGTACTAGGATTTGGTTCAGTTTGAGGATATGTGCCTGAGGTCTGACAGAAGAGAGATCCATTTGGTATACACACAACTCACACTTCGCATTGGAAAGGATATAATATTTCAGTTATTCATGGAGGCAAAGGACTGGACAATTGCATTGTAATGCATTTCTCTGTCTTTATTACCTAATACATGGTAAGTCCTTCAAGGGCAAAGATGAATTCATTTTTGTCTTCCCATGGCCCAGCATGCTAGTTGACACATATTAATTACTCATAAAAGTTGATGCAAAATGTCCTATTTAATTAATGATTTGAAATCATCGTACAATTTTAGAAAAATAAAACATTCTTATTACATAATAGGTGGTAGAAAAATATGAACCACTGTCATAGAGGAGTTGATGTTTGATCTGAGTCTTGATCAACACAATGTGGAAAATGGGGAGAGGGATCTTTGAGAAACAGACACTAGAATTTGCAAAGGTGTCGTAGTGATGACAAGTCTTTAGGCATGATTTAAGTGTAAGAGGGATGAGTTGAGATTGAAATGGTATATTAGGACTAGAATAGTTTTGAATGCCATGTTAGGAAATTCGGGTTTTAATCAGCGAATGCTGAGAAGCCAGAGAAAGTTTGTAAGAATGTAAATATGTGGGATCTGATTTGTCTTCTGGAAAGGTAGATCTGGCACTAGATTGAATGAAGAACTAAGTACAACCTACAAGAGAGTCAGGTTATGAAGCTATTGGAATGATTCAGGAAAAAAAATAAAGTAATATCTAAACAAAGAGGTAGATAATAGGAACAAATGTTTGCGTTGAAACATATGAAGCAAGCAAAACACATATATAACATACTCTATTAAAACATATAAAACACCTTCCAATGACTTTCGGATGAAAATGAGGTAGAGGATGGAGGAGAGAGGAGTCTCAAGGATGCCCCAAGGTTTCTGACTAGGAAATGGAGAGTGCTGTCTTTACTGGGAGAAATGGGAGGAGGAAACACCAGAGATCAGTTCAGGAATCTGCTGAGTTTGAGATGTCTGCAAACATTTTATGAGATGTTCTTCAGACAGTGAGATACAGACATATGTACTTCTGCAAGTAGCTGGTTATGAACGTGGATTTGGGATTGATCAGCAAAGAATTAGAAGATGAGACAAGGCAGAAGAAGCTTACGCTGTGAAAGTGTGTAGCACTGAAGGAAAGAAGCCTGGAGTGAACACGAGGGATGTCAATATCCAAGGAGCAAAAGCTGAAGAGGAAACAGAGAAGTATATCCAGGGGATCAGGTGGGGAGACACGGGACAACTTCTTACAGAAGCCAAAGGAAGCCAAATTTCAATGGGGGGTTGAATCCAGTGTAAAATACAATGACTGGGGGGAAAATGCCATTCTACTGGACAATTTGGAGGAATATGGTGACATCATGCAGTGTTCTAAATTGAGAAATCAGACTGTAGAATACGGGGCGTGGGGATGGTAAAAGGAAATTGGTGCATCTCTGCAGGGGTGGAAAAAAGTGCCAAATGAGGTTTGGTGTTTGTGAAGATGACAGAATCAAGAAAATATTCTCTCTCTGCCTAAGTTCAGCTTTCTATCCTTAGTCAGGGACCATAAAGGGTCTAAATCTGTCCCTGATGCTAACTTCCTATAGTTTTCATTGTTCCTCTTTCTTGATCGCCTTACAGGTTTTCAGAGTCAGTGAGAGTGTTCTTCTTGTGAGTGTGCCTCATCTTGTATTCCTTTACCTTCCCATATGTTGTAGGTAAGAAAGACCGGTTTCCAAGTTTAGGGACACAGAGGACATAGATGTACTAGCTGCTAAGGAAATCATGTCCCCCCCCCCCCCCCCCCCCCCGCCATCATATCGAAATAGCAGCATCCTTCTTTGATTCAAAAGAGCCACTGAATTTTATAGAACTCTTCACTCAAATATGCAGCAGGTCAAAACTACTTTCATTTTTCTTATTTCGACTTATTTTTGCCTGTGGATGTCTTTATTTCCAACTGGTTTTCTTAGACTCTGCTTTTTTTATGGTATTTCCTAAATGTTTTGAAATCCCAACTGATGTTATAATTTTTTTTTTTTTATTGAGGGGAGATATTTTTTGTAGGTCTTTCCTCATCTGACCCCATTTCCAGATATATGTCCTTTCAAAGGACCAGGAGGTTTAACTCTAGAGACCACATAGATTTTGAAAAAAACAAAAACAAACAAACAAAAGACATAAGAATTATCCAGGAGAAAGAGGGTAGAATTTAAACACTAGTGTAGCTCACACTCGGTCTTAGACCTCTCCTGAAAGATACAAAATTAATCCCTTTTGTAACTGTGGTTTACGAAAAAAAAAAAAATTAAATGTCTCTGTTATAATATATAGCTGTTCACTGTTTTTTTTCAAATGGCTCAAAATAACTGAAAGTATTATGAGTCGCCGGGGCAGAACTGCTCTTTTTTTCCCCCACTGTCACTGCCCCACTTTACAATTTTTAAAACACTTGCTTTTACATTAATATAAATCAACCCATGTCTCTTTCACAAAATATTCCATATTGCTCCGCTCAAAGCCATTCTCTGCCAAACGCATGGAGGCGCCTTGCCCTCAGGAGAAACTGACACATGTAAACTGAAGAAAACAGAAGGGCCTCTGTTCTGGAGTTGCCAGCGCTGTGGCCTTTCAGCCCGCCCACACGGAGACTCAACAGGCACTTATCCAAGCCTTCGGACTGAGGGTCTTCAAGCTTTGCTATTGTTCCCAATTCTAAAAAACCACAAATTCATTTATTTGCAGTATGTTTCAAAAATAAAATGGCCTTAGGAAATGAGGTAGATGGAGCAGTTTGTAATTTGTACCTTTAAATGCCTACTGTTTCTGTCCTTATGATTTAACAGTTTCAGTGTGTCTTTTCAGAGAATTAGCATGCCAAAAGAAACATTAAAGTTCTTCCAGCTCAGTGGTTTCTGATTCCTTGTTGAATAGCGCCGCCTCATGGTTATTCTGTTTCCTTAATCATTACAAGGGATGACCGATAATCTTTGATTTTGTCTTAGACTATTTCCCTTTATAACCATGACTAAAACCGATATATATCAAAGTATAGTTTAAACATAATAATTTTTCTGGCAAACCTGTTTACATTGGACTATCACCTCACCATTTGCTTTTGACGTTCATGTTCCTATTCCCTTGAGCACCTAACACATCACTTTCTTTATGGTAGGTGCCGTGGGGATGAGGCTGAAGGCATTTTACTTTGTCTCACTCTTCTGATGGTCACCTACATCATGATGGTTTTTAATTTAATAATCTTCTGAGCTTTTGCTAGAATTTAGTATCACTCCTACAACTGTATGTATCTGAATGTCTAATCATTTCTTCGTAATATGATCAAAATAGTTTCTCATCTTGTAAAAATCTTTAATATCATACTTCTGAAATCCTGGCATAGCATCTTAAAGACAGCTTGAGTCCTACTTGTTTGTCTTTTCTTTCTTTCAAATAATAATACGGTCATTTCTTGCTCTATCTTCGCTTACCTTTCTGCCCTGGCTAAATCTCTGGTCCAATTTTTATTTAAGTTATGGTGAGGTTACAGTTATGGTATTAGCCAACTCTTCTTCAGCACATCCCTTAATCTTCATTTCATAACACACATCCTTTTCTTCTTGAATTCCATAATTAAAATTGAAGAGTACAATCAAAATTACTTTAGGAATCATTGGCCTCACTGTTTCCATGAAAGCTCTCCACATAAGGATAAATATATATTTAGGTACAAGAATTTTCAACATCGCTTTTTATTAGTGCGAGACTGGAAGCAAAGTAAATGTCCAAATAACAGTTGGGAGATACATGCCCCCATTTCCAGAAATGGATAAGTTATTGAACATGCATACAGTGAAATATTAAACACCATTAAGAATAATGTTTTGGGGGGCACCTGGGTGGCTCAGTCAGTTAAGCGTCTGACTTCAGCTCAGGTCATGATCTCATGGCTCGTGAGTCCAAGCCCCACGCAGAGCTCTGTGCTTACAGCTCGGAGCCCAGAGCCTGCTTCAGATTCTGTGTCTCCCTCTCTCTCCCTCTGCCCCTTTCCCGCTCACACTGTCTTTCTCTCAAAAATAAATAAATGTTAACAAATTAAAAAAAAAGAATAATGTTTTTCGACAGCAATTAATATTAAAAGAAAAATGGAAAAAAGCAGAATACAAAGATATAGTCAATACAATCCTCTTTTCGTTTAAGGTATGTCCAAAGACCAGAAAAAAATGCACAAAATATGCAGACGATATGTGGTTAATATTTTTTATATACATTTTTTTCTTAAACCTTTCCTAGTTGTGATTTTTTTTAAGATAATTGTTTTATAAAATAAGAAACTTAACAATTCTTCTCTTTCAGTCAAATTAGCATTCAATTTTGAGTTTAAGCTAAGAGTGACACAAGTTGATTTAAAATTTCGAAATTTTTAATATGTATTTAAAAATTTTAAATTTAATTTTACATCCTTATTTTCCTGTCTCAAGAGAGATAGCTACATACAGGGTTAATATCCAGAATATACAAGGAGCTACAACCAAATAGCAAAAACATAACAAAACAAAACAAAACCCCATTGAAAAAATGGGCAAAGGACCTGAATAGACATTTTTCCAAAGAAGACATACAGATGGTAATGGGTACATAAAAAAGGTGACATCACTAAACATCAGGGCAATGCAAATCCTAATCACGGTGATATATCATCTCACAACTTTTAGGATGATTGTTATTAAAAAGATAAGAGATAACAAGTACTGGGGAGGATTTGGAGAAAGGAGAACCTTGGCACACTGCTGGTGGAATGTAAATTGGATTGGAGCAGCTAGAGTATGGAGATTCCTCAAGACATTGAAAGTAGAACAACCACCACATGATCCAGCACTCCTACAAAACCAGTTTTTTGAAGACGTATCTGTATTCCGGGGTTCACTGCAGCATTATTCACAATAGCCAAAGTATGGAAACAACACAAGTGTTTGTCAACAAATAAATGAATCGGGAAGTTTGGTATACAAACACACACACACATACATACATACAATGGAGTATCTTTCGGCATTGAAAAAGAAGGAAATCCTGTCGTTTGTGACAACGTGGATGGGACCTGAGGGCATTATGCTGGGTGAAATTAAGAAAGGCAAATATTGCATGCTATTACTATATGTGGAATTAAGAAAAACAAAACTAGAAATAGAGAAGTGGTTGCTAAGGGCTAGGGGATGGTAGAAATAAGGAGAAACTAGTTAAAAGGTACAAAATTCGGTTATACAATGAATAAAATCTGAGGATCTAATATATAACTTGGGGACTATAGCTGATAACACCATATTATAAAAATGAGATTTGCTAAGAGAATAGAATATAAATGTTCTCTCTCTCTCTCTCTCTCTCTTTCTCTTCCTTCCTCTCTCTCTCCCTTTCTCTCTCTCTCTCTCTCTCTCTCTCTCTGTCTCTTATACACACACACACACACACACACACACACACACACACAGAAGGTAAATATGTGAAGTAATGGATGTGTTCCTTAACTTCATGGGAGGAATCTTTTCAGAGTGTATACATACATCAAATTATGTTGTACCCTTTCAATATCATTTTATCAATTATACCTCAAACTGAAAAACCAAATATTACAAGCCGCAAAAATAAAAGGGATAACTGCTCTTTAGTTCCTGCAAATAGGGGACTCCACTATACGAGGCTTTTAATGAAATATTTAAAACAAAAATGTTGTATTTGTCAAGCTCAGTTCATTTTTTTCGGCAAATGCAACCCATAGTCAGTTTCATGAAAGGAAATGTGTTGAAGAGTTCTCTTCTATCTATAACTACAAACCACTCCGGTAAACCATCCACTTGGAATGGAAGATGATCGAAAACTGACAATGGAAAAATACAGCTGCAAGTTGACTTACCAATCTTTTGTAATGGATCTTTGTTTGGACATACAAGACAGCTCTGGTCTTGGTGAACAGAGCTCACTTGGTGAACGGACCCTGCAGGGAAGCCGGGTATAGTCCATACACAGCTTTTCCTCACCTCGCTGCCTGGCACTCCACTGATGGTCTGTGGTGACAGCAGGATCAGTAGTGGTGTTGAAGAAAGAGGAAGAAGGAAGAAAAGATACTGAAAAATGGAAGAAAAGGGACCCAGAAAGACAATATATTAATACATGCATTAAGCTTTTATCTTGTGATAGGTTCTCTGCTTGGCTCTTTCCATACATTATCACACTTAATTTTCACAATGACCTTATGAAGTAGTACAAATGAGGAAACTGAGGCTTATGAAAGGTTGCCTAACATGGGTTATATTACTGGTAGGGAGCAGGTCTTCTACTTCCAAAACCAGGCTCATGACCACGCTCTTCTGACAGGCAGCACAGACTATGAAATGTGGTCTAGGTACTTCCTTGTGTGAGTATAAAAGAATGGAGAATAGGGGCGCCTGGGTGGCTCAGTCGGTTGGGCATCTGACTTTGGCTCAGGTCATGATCTCGGAGTCTGTGAGTTCGAGCCCCGCATTGGGCCCTGTGCTGACAGCTTGGAGCCTGGAACCTGGAGCCTGGAGCCTGCTTCTGATTCTGTGTCTCCCTCTCTCTGCCCCTCCCGCACTCATGCTCTGTCTCTCTCACTCTCAAAAATGAATAAATGTTAAAAAAAATTTTTTTTAAAAGAATGAAAATAGAGGTTCAGGGATCTGGTTGGGTCTGTGTGAGGCAAATTAATCATACTTTACTCTTAGAACCTCAAAATGAAGAATGTGGATGTCCTCTTTTTGAGGAAAGAAGCTCAGGGTGATTAAAATTTCAAAAGAGACTATCAGGCATGAAAGTCTGGGCAAATAGGAGACCTTGACTTTATTTAGTTTTCAGTGAATATCAGGAATACTTTGGGAGAATCTCAGAATGTATTTTTGCTTGATTTTGTAGTTTGTAACACTGCTCCTTCTCCACTCTCTTTCCCATCACATTCTGCCACCATCACTTCTCTCTTGATTCTGAAAAGGGCTTGTATTTGCTCTAGGTGTTTGAGTCTTTATTAAATGAGCAAAGAGAAACACTGAAGGAGGTTAGGAGACAAGATATAAACTTTTTCCTGGTCCCCTGATCACCCCTCTCCAGTAAGCCAATGGCCTTCTCACCTTTCCCACTAGTATCCATTTCTCATTCCAGAAGCTCCATCCTTCCAAGCACCGAAGGGTTCTTGCTTCCCCAAACAAGTAATGAGGAGGGAATAGATAATGGAGCTGTAGAGAGAATTCCCACTGAGCTCTGGAGAGAGATGTTTTTTGAGATCCAAAATGTTCATGTATTTGATCAGGAATTTTTAATGTGATATTTTTTGTATACTTTGGGGACATGTCCATAAAACTGTCCTCATATCTCTTTGGCCAGGAAGCATAACTACAGTAAAAGCTGTAGTGACATGGCACGTAAATGCATTCATTTATGTTCCAATTAGAATCCAACTCTTAGTTTTAGAGGCACACTAATTCTCAAAATTGAAGACGTTTCCACATAGTAATTTTAAAATGGAAAGACAGACTATGAAATATTGTTTATAAAGCTAAATCTACAAACTATTCTACAAAACTAGTGTATCACACATGTTTAGAATTAGGAACTAAGGGAGGCTATAAATTAGCCCCAGTATTAACATATTCTGTCACCCAGATAAACAGACCTCAAAAAACTTAGCTTGCACCTATATTTAACTCTATAAATTTGGTAGGATTACCACAAAAGCCCCTAAAGTTCTTGTAAACAGCAGTCTCACCCCGACTTTCACTATCTCAGAGCAAGATTTATTTTGATAATTTAAAGCCATTTACGTTGTAAAATAAATAAAAACATTTTGGCATTTTGACCTTTAAAAAATGTAAAAATTGAAATAAAGTTATAGTCTTGTGGAGTTCGTATTTGGAAGTCTGAAAGAGATTAAAATGAAGTTATAATATAGTTACACATGCATGTATCTGTTTTTCCCCATTAGAATGTAGTCATTTTGAGAAGTAAGAAAATTATTTATGTTTGCCTTATTCTGAGCACATGAAAACAGTAATTTCCTCATTGTAAATGTTCAAAATGTTATGAAATAATTAATTTTTCATTGTAAACTTAAGATGACTGCAATGAAAATCTACCAAAACACGTAGAATTCATGGGCAAATCACACTTCAGAAAGTTCTTCAAACTTTTTTCATACGTAATATCATGTCATTGTTACAAATGGAGATTTGATGGTCACAAAAAAGATACTTATAAGTTCATTAGCAGTATTCAAATGTCAGGCATTGGGTGTTGCTAAGTATGTAAATAGCAGTCCCTCCTTGTGTGGGTGGGTAAATATCTACTTAATTGTTTAAGAATAAGCAAGAGCCTCTCTCCTACCTTTGATGCAGACTATTTATAACCAGTTGGCCATAAATCAAAGAGGACCCAGACGTCTGATTAGCAGGCAAAGAAAAGAGATTTTTAGTGGGATCTTGAAACAGACTGCTGAAATAACCTGGGTCATAGATTTTGTAGAACAAAGATTAGGAAAAAACTGGAACTTAAAAAAGAATACAGATTCTTTTAGATGATAAGGAGGAGGAACTTACAGTAAAGGTCAGGCTGGAACATCTGGTCAGGCTGTCAAGGTATGTCTGGGAAATTAAAGAAAAATATAAAACCTGGAAAGCCAGAAAGGGAAATCATAACAAGCCTAATATTCTCCACTGAGGAGTTTGAGAATTTATACTAAAGATGGTGGAGAGCAAGTAAAGAATTTTAGACAGTGAAGTTCATGATCGTGTAATATTTTAGAAATGTTACGCTAAGATTATATTTTGATCAGTTTATGAAACAACAGGGGAATACTTTCATATCATGTAAAGTAAAAGATCAAGGTAAAATTATGTGCATATATAAATTATAAATACGATGTTTCCATCATTGTCAAAAAGAAAATCAAGACACAAAGATCCAACAGAAAGGAAATATGCCTAAATCTCAATGATAGGTCACTTTGGGTGCTAAGATTATGATTAACTCAATAAACACGTATTGTATATATTTAAATTTCACTTTTAAAAGATTTCAATCTTCATTGCTGTCTTTGTAAAAAGCTGAACACCACAGTGAGAGGACGTCTTTTTTTTTTTTTTATTGTATTGCCAATGCACTAAAATTAAATATTGCTACATGAGATAAATGTGTCTTAAAAAGTAGTCCTATTTACCATAGCAAATTTAGTGTTCCATTTGAAAATTAGAGTTCATATTGTCAATGTTGTTTTCCTCCAAAGGATACAGGAATTGGGCTGGAATCATAGCTTCTGGAAAGAGTATGTTTTATAGAACTAAAAGGCCATGTTCAAGCTAGCATAGGTTTATTTCCAGATGTCTGTCCTCTGACAAATTGCTTAATATTCCTGGAAAAGGATGATCATAATGATGACCCACAGATGTGTGAAGATTGCAGGGGGAGTGTGGTAATAGCCACAGTCTGTAAGGCCAAATTACAGCTAAATTTGTTTGAGTTAATTATATACCATTAATACTCACATTTGGAGAAGTGTCTGAAAGCACAGTTGTCATTCCTACAGATCTGGTGGATTGTTACCCCCAGGCTTATCATCCTATATAAGTGTGGTTTAGATTATTTCCCTCCAAGGACATTAACTGACATGTCAGAATTCAAATATCTCTGCTGCTTTTCTGTCCATTTATGTGGACTTGTAAGACCTTTCTTCAGTGATTATTTGACCATTTTAGATTTCCTTGTCTGGAAAATGGTGACTCATCTGAAATACTGAAAGTTGTATCCCAAACTTTACTCCTTTGATTACTCATGAGTGTAAAAAAGGAAATTCTAATGGCCTATCCTTGATGATATGGTTGTCTGTTCTTGTGTCTGCCCAGATACGTGTACAACACCAGAGCAGGTCCTGACATATTTGTGGTATATCCCCTACTCTGACATGTCATTTTTTAATACACATCACAAAGAAGAAAGGAAAGAAATCTCTATTTGTACGAATTGCTCTTCTACCCTGAACCCATGAATGGTGTCTCACTCAGAGTAAAGACCAAAGTACATATATCTGCAAGACCCTCTAGTCAAATGCTCTTCTCTCAACAGCTTTGGCTTCTATAGCTCTCCTTTTCTGGGTTGACTCTGGCTACCCGTCCCACCTTGCTATTTCTTGTACATGTGGACATCAAGACTTTGTACTTGCCATAGCCTTCTTTCAACACTCTTCTACATCTCTACATGGCTTACTCCTTCACCTCCTCTAAGTCAATTGTTAACTGACTAGTTAGTTGTTCCCTGTCCATCTTACCTAAAATAGCAACTACCCCCCACCAGTGCTTCAAGATGCTTCCTTCTGTTCCATGAAAGGGAGGTATATTCAACCTCCAAAGACTGGAGGAGCCATAAGACCAAAGAAAAAGGCTGACAAGTACAGCTTGACAATAAATGGACAGAAGCTTGTCTTGGGCAGATGACAGACAAGTAGGTCTCTGCAACCCTCCCTCCCTTAAGAACTGATTTTATAGCCCTCAGGCTGGGGACTACATGCAGAGGGACTGCCCAAGAGAAGAATGTTTAAGAATAGGTGTCTATCCTAGCTGTCTCTCCAGGACAGGTATCCAGGAGGCTATACCCTGAGGATGTACTTAAGGGTGTGGTTAAACAAAAAGGAAAAAATGTTGGGACAGGGGAGGAGGAGCTGTGCTCAAGAAGGTTTCAGGTCATAGAATGGTCATCATGGCACATTCCTTCAACATGGTGTTAGGCTGGCTCCCATACCCGCCCATTCTCATGCTTTCCTTTTCAGAAAGGAAAAGTTCCTTACACAATTCACAAGCATCTCTTTATTTTCTGTTTTCATCAACTAGAAGTAAACCCCATGAGAGTGGGGATTTGTGTAAGTTTGCTCACTGCTGTATACCCAGCATCTAAAACTACACCTTCATGTGGTGTATACTCAATAAATAGTTACAGCATAAGTACATTCATTAATCAAATGAAGTTAGGAAAGCTATTTCAAAGAGAAGCATTTGTTAAAACCATGGTAAATTGGATTTAATTGGGAAAAAAAAGTGCTGGATCTATTTATAGTAAAATTTCATTATAATACGCAAAGTAAATATGATATTTCTCTCAGCTAATAAGGATAATTTGCCAAAAGGAAGAAAACTAAGTGACAGCAGAAACCAATAGAAAACACTTCTTGTGACAAAGCTAGCACCAGAAGCACCAGCTCAGACACAAGCAACACAAGTTGTTGTCATCAAAAATATGGTCTTAAGATTTCATTATTCAAGTCTCCGGGGAATAGGAGAAGGTGATATTTTCCCTTCCACTTAAAGGACTATGGTCTCATGACAATAAACACCACTATTCAGCTAGCAGTTTAAGACAGATAAGCACAAATAGGATACATTTGACCCAGTCTGTTAAAAACCTGCAGTCTGTATGAAACAAATCAAGGGAAAGCGTACGATTGCAGAGAACAATAAGACCTGAGATAAAGGACTTTTCATCTTTAATAACTGACTGGGATTGCCACCAGCCACTATAGGGACACGAAAAACTCAGGGTGGTGGTGATTCCCAAGGCTGAGACTTAAAACTCCTTGAAACGGAACTGTCACCCTCGTACTGGGACTGTGAGAAGAATGGGCACTTAGCAAGCACTAGGCACACCAAGAAGCAAAGTTTGATGATGTGGTAGCTAAGGCTTATCTGGGAAGCTTCTGGCAACAAGTGAAGTGTCAGGAAAAGGAGGAGGCAGAATTTCTGGAGGAATGAAACTTTCTAGAGCCCGTGAGCACAGAGGCTTAGTTTACTATGACTCTCTCCCCTCTTACGTACAGGTGTGGGAAACAGGCAAATCCCTAGGAGGAAGAGCTTCATGCCAAGTATTGGCAGACCATGACCCTAAAAGGAATTTGGTAGAATATTCAACTTAACCATTCTCTGGATCCCATTGTGGGGAGCAGAAATGGGAAAGGGAGGTTATTTTAATTACAAGAGTCTACTATTCTCAAAGACGAAAATTTAGGAATGGGCACTGACTTTGCAAGGCTACAAATCAGAAATGGAAGCCTCAGGATAGAGAATCACCTTGATATTCTGGTCACACCCATTCCCTTGTGCTCCAGAGACAATACTCATTTTCATTCTCCTACTAAATTACACAAAAATTTTAAGAGATTTATTCTGGTTTGGACGAAGTATGCATGTAATAATTTCTCATTCTTTGGCTACAAGTCATATAGATCAAGTTTCTATAGGACACTAGATAGCATGTTTTTATCATTTCTAGGACATTGCTTATGGAAAGAGTTCATGGGCAAACTTTCTTTCCAGGTATTAAAAAGATTTTGCTAAAGAAAAGGTGTAACCTAGAGGTGTCTGGATGGCTCAGGTGATTAAATATCTGACTCTTGATTTCAACTCAGGTTATGACCTCATGGTTTGTGAGTTTGAACCTTGCATCAGGCTCTGTGCTGACAGTTCAAAGCTTACTTGGGATTCTTTCTCTCTGCCCTTCCCAGCTTGTGCACATGCAAGCACTCTCTCAAAATAAATAAACTTAAAGAAATAAAGGGAGGGAGGAGGGAGGGAGGGAGGGAGGGATGGAGGAAGGAAGGAAGGAAGGAAGGAAGGAAGGAAGGAAGGAAGGAAAGGAAGGAAGGAAGGAAAGAAGGAAAGAGAGAGAGAAAGAGAGGGAAAGAGGAAGGAAGGAAGGGAGGGAGGGAAGAAAGAAAAGTGTAACTTAATGAAAATATTAATTTTGAAAATATAACATTATTTGCAACTACTTAAGTCTATCTAGGTATAGACATTTAAAAAAGTAAAAGTTTATTTGGATCTAGAAAAATATTTTGATGAGCCACATTGTACAGTTTTTATTGTACCCAGTACAATACTCTGTTGGCCCATGGACTTGTAAAAATGTCTCATCAGATCCTCTGCCTGTTTTTTAGTCAGTTTGTTTTTTTTGGTGTTGAGTTGTATATTAACTCCTTACATATCGTTTGTAAATACCTTCTCTGATTTAGTAGGTTGCCTTCTTGTTTTGTTGATGGTTTCTTTTGCTGTGCAAAAGATTTTTATTTTGATGGGTCAATGAGGAAATCAAAGAAGAAATAAAAGAAAATACATGGAAGCAAATGAAAATGCAAACACAATGGTCTAAAATCATTGGGACACAGCAAAAAAAAACCTGAAATAATCTAATCTACACCTAAACAAATTGTGAAAAGAACAAAACCCAAGGTGAGTAGAAAGAAGAAAATAACAAAGAGTAGAAATAAATGACAGAGAGACTAAAAAAAAAAAAAAATAGAAAATATCAATGAAACTAAGAGGTAAGTCTTTGAGAAGATAAACAAAATTAATAAACCTTTGTCCAGACTCACCAAGAAAAAAAGAAAAAGGACCCAAATACAATAAAAAAAAAGAGGAGAAGTAACAACTGACACCATAGAAATACAAAGAATTATAAGAGAATACTATAAAAGATTATATGCTAACATACTGAACAAATTTAGAAGAAATATATAATTTCCTGGAAATATACTCTTCCAAAACTGTACCAAAAAGAAATAGAATATCTTAACATACCAATTACTAGCAATAAAATTGAATCAGTAATCAAAAAAAAAATGAAAAACTAAAAGACCAGGACCAGATGGATTCATAGTTGAATTCTATGAACATTTAAAGAAGAGTCAATACAACTATTCTCCTCAAGCTATTACAAAAAATAGAAGAGGAAGGTAAGCTTTCAAACACATTCTGTGAGGCCAGGATTACCCTGATATCAAAACCAGACAAAGGCACCACAAAAAAAAAAAAAAAAAAAAAAAAAAAGAAAGCTACAGCCCAGCATTACTGATGAACATAGATACAAAAATTCTCAACAAAATATTAGCAAACTGCATTTTACAATACATTAAAAGACTCATTCCCTAGGAATAAGTGGAACTTATTCCAGAGATGCAAGGATGGTTTAGTATTCATAAAATAATCAACATGATACACTACATCAGTGAAACAAAGGATGAAAACCAAATGATGTTTTCAGTAGATTAAGAAAAAGCATTTGACAAAGTACAACATCCATTCAACAAAGTAGTTTTAGAGGGAATATACACCAACATAATAAAGGCCATAGATGAAAAACCCAGAGCAGACATCATAGTTAATAGTGAAAAACTAGAGCTTTTCCTCTAAGATCAGAAACAAGATAAGAATGTCCACTCACCACTTTTATTCAACATAGTACTGGAAATCCTAGGCACAGCAATCAGACAAGAAAAAGAAATAAGTCATACATATTGGTAAAGAAGTTAAACTGTCATTAATTACAGATGACATGATACTTTGCATAAAAAACCCTAAAGATTCCACACACACAAAAAAACTATTAAAGGTAATAAATAAATTCAGTAAAGTTGCAGGATATAAAATTAATGCCCAGAAATTGGTGGCATTTCTATACACTGAAAATGAACAAGCAGGAAGATAAATTAAGAAAACAATCCCATTTACAATTGCACCAAAAAGAATAAAATGTCTAAGAATAAACTTAACCAATGGGAAAGACCTGTACTCTGAAAAATATAAAGCATTGGTGAAAGAAATTCAAGATGACATAAACAGAGAGATATTTCATGTTCATGGATTAGAATTAATATTGTTAAAATGTCCATACTATGGAAATCAATATACAGATCCAATGTAATGCTTATAAAAATACCAAAAGCATTTTACACAAAATCAGAACAAAATAATAAAATTTTCATGGAACCACACAAAACCCTGATAGCCAAAGCTAAACCACAAAAAAAACTTGAATAGAAAAAAAACTGGAGAAAGAAAGAACAAAACTGGAGACATCACAATTCCAGATTTAAAGATATACTGCAAAGCTGTAGTAATCAAAGCAGTATGATACTGGCACAAAAGCAGACATGTAGATCACTGGAACAGAATGGAGTCCAGAATATAAAGCCATGCTTTTATGGTCAATAAATCCATGGCAAAGAAGATAAGAATATACAAAATGAAAAAGTCACTTCAACAAATGGTGTTGGAAATACTGGACATCTACGTGCAACAGAATGATGTACCACTTTCTTACACTATACACAAAAATAAACTCAAAATGGATTACAAACCTAAACACGAGAACTAAAACCATAAAAATCCTAGAGGAGAACACAGGTAGTAATGTGTCTCACATCAACCATAGCAACATTTTTCTAAATATGTCTCTGAAGGCCAGGCAAACAACAGCAAAAATAAACTATAGGGATTATATCAAAATAATTCTTGTGTTAAAGCACAAAGTTTTGGCATAGTTTGTTACATAGCCATACATAATTGATACCATAGTCCTACTTTGGCAAATCTGATGTGTTGAGCTGAAAGGCTAGACTCAATTTTAGATTTTTCTAACTCTTCTCTCTTCTTCATTGAGAATTTCCAGTGCTGGGCAAGCTGGCTTATACTCTCTCCCATTTTCTTCCCACCTCCAGCTCTATTATTCATACAGGGAGCATCATACATGTGTAGGATCCTAGCCTGCTTACTCAAGCTGCTTTCATACTCCTTAAGTGCTTGTGGGAAAGGGAATTCTCTGAAGGGAATTTACTTAAGGTATTGCAAGCAGGCCCAGGGCTATTCAGGGAATTCTGAAGTCTTGGGTAGCCAGGTTTAGAAGGAGACGGTTCTGGTTAAGCAAGTCCTCTTGGCCTGTGGGCTCTTCATTTCACATGGAATGGCATGACCAGAGGAGAGTCAGAACAAACCTACTAAAGCATTTTGGTTTCAAAAGAATCACTGGTCAAATAGATTGGACTATTTCAAAGACTTGTTTTTCAATATCTTCTCTTCCATTCTCTAGTTCTTATATAGCAGTAAAATTTTTAATGATCATGGTCACTCAGCTGATGGCTACGTTTCCTAGTCTCCTTTGCAGCTAGGTATGGTAATGTGACTAAGTAAACGGAGGTGATGTGTGCAAATTGTGGGTCATGCTATTAAGCTGATAACATACTTCCCTTTCTCCTTCTCCTTCTGCTATTGGCTTTATGGGAATGTAATGGCAGGAATGAGAGCAGTCATCTTATACCGCTGGTGGGACCACAAGAGTGACTAATTAGAAGGGGGTGCTGTCCCTAATGATTGTTGAGCCACCCTATGAGCCTTAAAATACCTAACCAGGTTTTTCTATTGGAGAGAGGTTAGACTTCTTTTTTTTTTTTTTTAGGCCAATGTTATTTTAGCTTAAATCTGTACACTACTGCGGAATCATCTTTGTAATTATATAATTTTTTTTTTCATTTATTTATTTTGAGAGACAGTGACAGAGAATCCCACCGAGGCTCCATGCTCAACCGGGAGCCCAACTTGGGGCTCCATTCCATGACTGCAAGATCACAACCTGGGCAGATTTCAAGAGTCAGAAGCTCAACTGAGCCACCCAGGTGCCCCTACAATTATATAACTTAATTAAATTCTGCATTAATTGAAAAATATAAGTATGAAAAGAAAGTTGTCATATGCAAATTAAGTTAAATACTTTGTAAAGACTCCATAAAGTCTAGGACCAAAAAAGAAAAAAAAAATAAGCCATTGAATTAGGTGAGAGTGAAACTATTATAAAAATTTAAGGGAGACAAGGGAATCATAAAAATATAGTATGATTCTGCACTCAACTTTATAAGAATCTTTACATTTTTTCTACGTATTAAAGATCCTGAGACACTGAAACTAAAAGCTTTTAAAGATGGATATGTATGGCTTATTCATTCTACACCTAAATATTGACTAATAAATGCACATTTATATGTTTTAAGTTAAACACATGTTTGAAGTACTCCTGCCTTTAAATAACTTTTGATTAGCCAACTCTCTACAGGGCCCAAACACACAGGAAGGCTTTGATTATATATAATTACACATACAGAAATTGCATCATAAATAATACATTCTTTCTTATTGGAGACTGGAGATTTGGTCACTCCGAAGTAACTATTTTTGGGCTTCATACAATTTCAAATACCTCTAATTATAGATTAATATTTGGGCGAGGCAGACTATAGAAAAGGTTTTCAGGCTCCTTTATAAAATGCTTTCTTAATAAGGTTGATTTCTGTTTGTTAAATGCAGTTGATATATGCTAGTATTTTATTCTCCTATTATCAAATAGTTCTAATCTGATATATTCATTGCCTTTTAATGTAACTTGAAATTCCTCTGTGTTTAAAGATTTGAGAAAAGAAATCTCTCATTTTCCACAACTAAGAACAAAACTAGTGTTATCCCTCCACTATTTCCTTTTTCTCTCCAGCATACATTTTCTAATTTTATCTTTAAAGTCCCCATTCAATCCTGTAACCCTCTCTGAGTTGGATGTATATAAATAATCTCTAACAAATGCATTTAGAATATTAGGATGTACTCCCTAAATTCCTTTTCAGTTTTCCTAATTTCTAGGTGGTATTTAACCAAGGACATTTTGTAGACACTATTCCCCATAGTATGTCAGAGTATTAAAACTTTTAAAATCCTGTTTCTTCCTTAAGACACACAGATAGACTGAAGGATGTAACATAGGGATTTGGGGGCACATATCTGAAATGTGAATATTCTTAGATGGCATTTTCTAGAGAGAAAATACAAACATGTTGAGTTGGGAAATAAGTCCTTTCAAAAAATAAGAGCTGTCTTGGGACTCCTGGCTGTCTTAGTCGGCACTGCATGTGACTCTTGATCTTGGGGTTATAAGTTTATTGGGTGAAGAGATTACTTAAAAATAAAATCTGTTTAAAACAATAAAAAAATAAATAAAGGCCATCTTCTCCTTAAGGCCAAAGAGATCTTCCAAAAATGTGTTTTGAAATGATTTTCAGATTTTTTTTAAAAAAAAGGTAAATGTTGTTTTTAAAAAAAAATCCCTTTCTATATTCATATCTAACACTGACAGCTAATCGTTTCTTTTGTAAAACTAACCATATGGTGGATTTATTTAGCTTGATGAACTTAAACATGTTTTAATCGCTATTATGGAAATTCCTTCACATTCTTTGCTTCTGTCCTTGATCCCCAGTCTTATGTAGACTAAGTCTGCTTTACTCCCTTTCTTGTATATCCTGAAGCCCAGGGGCAAGAATAGTCTAAAAACTCTGGAATACCAAGTTATATCCCTAACACTATTTCTTAATTTAGGGTGCAGAAGAGGGAGAAACAGGAAGTAACATTGTAAAGGAGCTGAGAATGTATTGCTTTAGATCCCTAACATAAACTTTATGTGACTATAATTCTTCAACCCTTTAAATTACCCAGTCCTTACTTCTTTAGCATTCATTTTTAGTTGTGAGAAGCAGTATAGCATAGTAATTAAGGGCATAAGTTCTAAGATGAGACCATCTGGGTATAAATCCTCGATCTTTCACTTGCTACTTGTGTGATGTTGAGTGAATTATTTAATTGTTCCAGTCCTCAGTGAATGGCTTAGTACTAACCACTTCTCAACTATTTTGTGTAAATAAAAAAATATGTGTGATATATTCAGCTTAGCACCTGGAATGCAATAAGTGCTCAGTGAATGCCAGTTTTTTTATATTGTAAAAAACATACTTCAGAAGCTCTTAATCAATTCTAAATATTATTCAGGAAAAAATGATTATAAAAGAATAGCCTATAAAGGATAATTATAATCATGCCAGTTCAGAGACATATATGAATGTTTGAAGGGCGAGAGTAAAATTAACAGTTCTCATGGTGAGGCTTTATGCAAATTCATTTATTTAATGAAAGTTCTTTAAAGTTTTGTCATATAAAAGTTAGAATCCAGTTGTCCACTGTATGTCTCAGTAATATGTTTACTTATTAAATTATGACTCATTTTTCTTGGTACAACATAAGTACTTGACAGAAGAGCTAAGTGGGGGAAATCTATTAGAAATCCCACTCTAGGGGTTTATTGAGACACTGCCATTGATCTGTGTTTGATGTCCATTTGCGGAAAATATTGTAATAACCAGCAAAATATGACAGTAAGGAAAAAATGAGTATATGGAAAGAAAAAAATGGATAAAAAGATGTTTTGACAAAGAGCAGAGGAGAGGGGAGTTCTTCATGCTAGTGTGTGTAACATTACTTCCATGGAGAGCACTGGTCAGCCCTGAAGAGCGTTGGCTTCTAGACCTTTTCAGATCTGGAGCTGCAGGATTGGCTTCCAGTCTTTCTTCCCACCTCACAGAAACCTGTCTGGACATCTCCAGACAGAATCATGCTTCTAGCAGAATCCTGAGGAATCTCTCCTCTCATTTGAGGAGTTAACGAGGCTGTATTTAAAAGGGAAACATGTAAATTTTTTTCCCAGAAGCATTCAAAAGAAGTGGAATACTACATAAGTGATCCCATGTGCAGAAATAGATTAATAAGAGCAGTAGAATGGGAAAGCTTTCTTGTTGGGAGAAGTCACTGAAAAGATGTGACCACTGGTTGACCTGTGAGCTAGATCAGGTGATAGGAGGCTCCTCACCCCACCTATGTCCTTAGAATGTGGGTTCCACTTGCCTTCCCTGCTCCCAAATGCTGCTCCAAGGATTTAGCCTTGTGATAGTGAAATGGTGTTGAGAACACCTGCACAGTATACATGACTGCACCCAGGTAAGGCTTCCATATAAACTCTTAAGATGTAGCAGGCCTATGTGGGTCAGTTTATCCCGCCGCCACCCAAGATTAGCCTCATATGTAAGTTCCCTTTGCTTAATAAAACCTGCCACCTGCCACCTACCACTCTTGAGTAGCCTGCGCTTGCTTCCTGCTGGTTTCACATTATACCCAGGAAGCTCTGGAGGGGGTTAGGAGCTAACATTTATGTACAAAGAATGTTGAACTTCAGAGTCCATAAATAGTTTCAACAGACCTAAGTGAAATTCACCATGACTGTGCCTATAAATAGGTTTTCCAAGATACATTATCTTAAAGTTCTAAAGTTGTTTTCACATTTTTAAATGCCCCTACTTGAAAATAGTTCAAATGGAGTTACAGGACATTAACAGTATTTAAAGAAATACCTTTAGGCATCTTCTGTATTTTGAAAAGCACCATTATAAAAGCAAAACAATTGATAGCACCTTTGCAAATTATTTTTATTTCTAAATGAAAGCATCTGTAACACTTAATTTCATATTTTAACCACAATTATAGTGAACCTGTAAGTTTGAGACAAGACCAGCAAAGCCTAACAGAATAAGCTCAGATTTTAGGATTATGAATAAATGGAAATGAATGGAATATATATCTGGACATTAGTATATAGTTCGTCTAAATATCTATACCTACTTCTATGTCCAATATAGAATACTTACTGAAAATAAATCTGTAAATTTTATTTTTAGTGAAAGCAAGAACAAGAAAGATTTGGAAACTAGGCTTCAGTCAAGCAGAAAAACTTAATTTATCAAAATGCCTCAGTTGCCAGTCTTCTGATGGTTCAGTCTGTATAACATGATATAATTATTATAGACATCCGTGGAATTCCTTATTCTATTTTCCCCTGTTCATTTGGAAGTATCTGAAAACATTTAAGCCATATCCAGAGATATGTAGTTGATGAATACTGAAATGATGCTGGAGAGGAAATAAAGGCCAAAATCTTTGCCCATTCACTATTTAACAGAACCTAAAACAGTATCAGAGAAACAGATAATTATCTGTAGGGCTTGTGTGTTTTTCATTGCTTTTCTTCTGAAGTGACTGTTCCAAACAGGCAAAGCAATCAAAGAAAGGGTTAGTAGATAACAAGAAGAGTGAGTTCAGAGACTTTGCTTTTGTTTCTGAAAGTCAACCATTTGATTCTTCAAGTTCAGTTTCCTCCAAATCATTATTATTCCATTTGCTATAGTTATTGGCCATGGAGTATGATTTAACAAACAATTCCTGAAACTCCATTTAAAATGCAGGGATCTATTCCTGCTTCCTCCAATAGAAACTATTTTAGACACATTTTTCTTTGAATTTCCTTAACTAAATTTAAAGTGCTTGCCCCCTCTTCTGTTCTTCAAAACTTTTTGACAAATATACTGTCTTTGTCACACATTCTGATTAATTCAGTTACTGTGACTAGAAAATTGGACTACTAAGCAACCTAATCACACAAAACATAGACTCAACTATATACTTTTTTTTCCTACCTGTGATAAGATCACTCTTCTAATCAAATTATTTTCTTATCTTTTACTTCATAATATCCGTGTTGACATGTCTTTCATTATGGGGTTACTTTTGCATTTGAACATTGAAACTTTTGGGAAATGTGCTAAGGAAAAAACAATTTTCCATTCAAAACTCTAAGATACCCTTTGTGTAACTCATCATTAGAATGAAACTTTAAATGAAGACTTAAATATTAAAATGATTTGCTACTCATCATTAAAAATGATTCTTTAAATTAAAAATGATTCATTAAAAATGAAACTTTAATATTTTATGGAAGTTACAGAAATTCTAAAGAATAGACTAAAAGCATAGATATTATGTGTCCAGAATGTAAATTGGCAAAAGGAAGAATCATGTTTGCCTGAATGGTTTCTAGCCCAACTAGAAAATGCTAGCTGTGGCTTAGATTTAAGTATGGTTTAGTATCTCTACCAATTAATTGAAATGAATAGTACTTAGTTTAAATACAAGGGAGGGATGAATTAGAAAAATGAAATAGTTGTGCGTGTACTTCACCTTAAATATCTATAGATGGTGCCAGTATGACATTTAAAATCCCCTTAAAGTAACCTAATTATGAACGTACCCAAATTTCTTTATTTTCACAGCTCTGAAAAACTCAGGCTGTAATCAAGTAAATACAGTTTTAGTTTCTTATCACTGAGTCACAACCATTCTGTTAGATGTTGTAGGCTTCGGTCACCTTCTGTCTTAAGGGCACAGAAATGGATTCTTGCAGATTTGGCACCAAAAAAAATCCCCAAAGTATCGAACCCCCAAATTAATTACACTTATTATTATGTCTTTCCCACACACAGACCAAAGTAAAAGATCTCACTTCCTATTTCTCAGCCCTCTAAGTGTAGACTGTAAATGCTGAGGCAAACTTGAGGATGAACTATCTCTTATTATTGATAAGGACCATGAATCCCAAGGTGGTTATAATGTTCCCTTCATCCCTCAGGTGGCTTCCTTTTGTTTATATTTTGTTTGTTTTCTTGTTTTTTACAAAGACTATTGGAAAGCTTGTTTAATTCTTCCTTCTTAAAAAAATTGAAGTTGCAACTTTCTGACTTGGACAATGCTAGCCAATACCTCAAATTGGTTTATTAAAAAGTAGAAAGCTGGAGTGGCTAGGTGGCTCAGTGGATTAAGCATCTGACTCTTGTTTTCAGCTAAGTTCATGATCTCACAGTTCATGAATTTGAGCCCCTCTTCGGGTTCTGCGCTGTGTCAACATGGAGCCTGCTTAGAATTCTCCCTCTCTTTCTGCCCCTATCCCACTCATGCTTGTTTGCTCGCTCTCTCTCTCAAATAAATAAATAAACTTAAAAAAAAAAAAAGTAGAAAGCTAATCTGTTCCCCAAAGCCTTATTATTTTCTTAAAAGAATTATTTCTTAATCCCATGGCGGTAGTGTAAAGGATCCTACTCTGCTAGTTGTTAACCTAGATAAAACTAATATAATGAGGGAAAGTGACCACACAGCAACAAAATGTATATTAGAACTTGCTTTAAATGTGTTAATGTTTCCAACAAGCATACAGAATAGCTCAAATGTTATTGTATTAAACCATCTGTCAGATGATACCTCGGCCTCCATAATTAGAGCACATGGTAAAAAAAAAGAAAAGAACATCATGTATTCTGCACACAAATTTCCAATCTTTCATCTGCTATGACAAACACAGTTCCACAAAGGGAAAAGACATGAGTATTGATTCTTGTAGCAGTGTAATTTCTTGGTCTCTGCTGAATGTAGTTTAGAATTAGTTTCCCTTCTCATAAATTCAATGATTTTTAGCTCTGGCCTGCTTCTTTGAGGACTTTATACTACTTTGAGGACTTTATATTCCATTCATGAGATTTTTTTCCACTTTTCCCCCCAAATCACGTATATATAAACAATTTCTTCAATTGTGCAGAGAGAGGAAGGAAGAGAAAGCTCTTCTATTTCCGGAATGAAATAAAATAGAATATCTTCAGTTATTAATACTGTATTAAAGGGAGATAGTGTTCATGGTTTTCAAGATATTCCCTCAAAGATAGATCTGTTCCAAATTGGTCAATCTTATATATTTTCAGAGCTATATATTTGCGGTACAAGTTACATGTATGCAACCTCTATTTGCTATTATTACTTACCTACGTGAAGATTATCATAATAAAAATAGAATACCCAGTTGTCTTTGGACAGCATACCTTATATGTCTTGCCCCCCCAAAAAAAATCTTTATAAAATTTAAAACTTGAATTGCTTCAAAGTTTTATGGATTTAATAACTGGCATTATATCAGTTATTAAGATAATTTTCAGCATAAATAGTTTTTATCCAGGAAACTGGACACTTAACAAATGGTCTTCAGTTTTACTTATCTTCTCATTAGGAGAGCTGGTTGCAACAGCTTTCTTTTTAAGCCTCCATCAGCTTTCTTTTTTACTACATAAGCACACAGGAAAAGGGGAAACTCAATAGTAAGGATAATGGCTTGCCATAAGCCCTAGAAACCAGGAACAAGAGCAGAGTTTTGTCATTTGTGTTGCAAAACCCCTTGAAGAAGTAAGTATAGCTATAATTTTTGGGTTCAACAGAATGAAACTGAAATTCTATCCTGATTTCTTTAGAAGTGATTACTGGACATTTTGCTAATGAATGCTGTATGTAGGCCATTTGAGGAACATTTATTAAATACTATAAGGAGTCTAATATGGAAGTTATATATCTATACAGAAGTTAAATTACTTCATTTCACTGTGATAATGAAAAAACCAGCAAGTATTTTTAATAAATATATCACTGATAAGAGAGCAAGGAAAAAGTGTTCTCTTTCGGCTTCTTTGGTCTATTATGATTGTTAATCCACAAAAAAAAAGAAGTTATTCTTTTTCCAAATGTTTATTTATGTATTTTGAGAGAAACAGAGAGCATGAGCAGGGGAGGGGCAGAGAGAAGGGGAGAGAGAGAATCCCAAGCAGGCTCCATACTGTCAGTGCAGAGCCCCATGCAAGGTTCAATCTCACGAACCCCTGAGATCATGACCTGAGCTGAAACCAAGAGTCAGACACTTAACTTAATGAGCCACCCAGGCACCCCTACAAAACAAACAAAACAAACAAGAAACAAAACAAAACAACAACAAAACAAAACAAAACAAAAACGTTTAAGTGAATTTCCTTTAGACAGCAATCAACTGTAACTCACCCTTAATCGCTATTGAATAGCCGCGGGCATGTGCTGCAGCCATTTTCATCTGTTTTAAAACCTTGTTACATTTTCTGGTAAGACATACAAGTACCCCCCCCCCCACTTTTTTTCTTTTTCCTAAGAAATTCTGGTCAAAAGTAACTTGCATGAATTGTAAACTGCTAAGGGACACCTGGGTAACTATGTAAATCTCCAACAGTCTGAGTTTTACACTTGCTACATTTCAGTAACTGATAACATAGTTTATAAAAATGAGATGCTAGAAAGTTGGGACAGAGTATTTTGGAACAGTAGCATGGCATGACTTTGTGCTGTAATAATTTATCTTTCCTCCTTAGAAAGAAAGAACTGTACAGATATAGGAACAATGTTTCTCTAATTTAATGAATATAAAAATTATCTGGGATGCTTGTTAACAAACTTTAGATTCTTGACTTCCCCACGTACACTCAGAATGCAATGAATCAGAATGTTGGGGGCCAGAAGGTAATTCTAGAGCAGATGGCACAATAAGACTTTTTACAATTTGAATTCCTAACCTTTCTACTGTCAAGACAACTACAGAAAGATGTTAATGTTATCTTTAGCAGCCTGGTCCAGTGGCTCCATGCTCCCGGCCCCTCTCAGATATAGCAGGGACACTTGAAGGCTATAACCCCGACCAAATGAGTTAGACTCTGTAGAGATGAATCTGATGACACATAGATCTACATATCCCTGGCTTAGAATAGTGCTGAGGATTCAGAAGAATAATAAATATTTTGATACCATGTTCTCTTGAAATAATGGATGTGAAATACCAGAAATACCTACCAGTAATAGAGGGTAAGACATGTTCTACAATACGGTGATAAGACTACAGATAAGCAAAAGATGTATGGGAACCAATTAGACAATAAATTTCATAATAAAAAAAGGCAAAAGAAAACTGATATCACATAGAAAGTCGAAAGGACACTGAAATATACCTAGTGTTTTGTTTTGTTTTGTTTTGTTTTAAAGGTGAAAAAGGCCATTTCTTGTTTGTGTTGACATAAAAATACATACAGATGAGTGGACTTAAGCACATCACTCATTGCTTTGGCATAGAGTACTAACCTGCATAACCAGTTCTCAGACAAAACAAACAAACAAACAAACAAACAAAAAACAGACACCCACCAATGGCCCTCATCATTCTGCCTTCCAGTCACTATACCATCAAAGCAAAACACTGTCCTGTCTTTTAAACAGATACATTAATTTTTCTGGATTTCATACTTTATGTAAATGGAAACATAGGAAATACACTCTTTTGTAAGCTTCTTCCAGCAACATTATGTTTGTGAAAGTTATCTATACTTTGCTAAAGATGTAGCTAACTCCTTCACATTTCTATTTAGTTATCACTCTGTGTATCTACTCCCCTCTTCTATTACTGATTGACATTTTGGTAATACACAGTTTTTATTATTATGAATAGTGTGCTATGAACATTCTATTTAAAAAATGTACATACAGGGTTATCAAATAAACCTAGGAGTTGAATTACTTGTTGCTAGAATATTCATATGTTTTAAAACTGTACCCATTCATAATTTCACAAGCAGTGTTTGTTTGTTTGTTTGTTTGTTTATATGAGAGTTCCAGTTTCCCATGTCCTCTTTCTCATTTTAGTCATGCTGGTAGCTGTGAGCATTATCATAGCATACTGTGGAATTCATTTACCTTCCTCTTACAGCTAATGAATTTAAACATCTATAAGTTTACTGGCCATTGGGATACCCTAATTCACAAAGACTCTTCAAATCTTATCCATTTTTTATTGGCTTATCTCTCTTTTCCCTGTTGATTTATACAGGCTCTTTTTGACAAGTCCTTTGTCATATGGCTTGTGGATATTTTATCCCTGCCCATAGCTTTCCTCTTCGTTTTGTGTATGGTATCTTTAGATGACCAGAAATTCTCATATTTAATATAATAGATTTTCTCAAAATTTTTTCATGCTTAATACTTTTTATGTTCCATTTAAGATTTCTTTACCTACTTTAAGATCACAAGAATGCACTTCTATGTTTCTCTCTAAAATTCCTCTTGTTTTACTTTGCACACTTATCTCAACAGTCCACCTAGACTTGACTTGTGTACATGTAGTAAGGTAGGAGCCAAGGCACTTTTTTCTCTGTATAGCTATCTATTAAACATAGCACCATTTGTTTAAAAGATAAAGTATCCTTTCCCATACATGTGGTGTTTTTGTCATAAACCAGGTGAACATATATGTAATGGTTTGTTTCTGAACTCTTTATTCTTTTCTATTTGTAGATTATCCCTACACCAAAATCATACAGTCTTAGTTATGTATTATAGGTATACTTTTAAGCATTTTCCCATGGTTATGATGTTGGCGTGTTTAAGGAATTCTATGGCAGATATGAACATGTGTGGGGGGGGATGTTTGTGTGTGTGTGCATGTGTGTGTGGGTTTCACAGAGGTACCTTGGTTTTATTTTTTTAATTATATACCCAGTAACTTAATTATGAACTTATCAAGGTGCCAGATCCATAGTTTTAAATTTTTTTAAGTATATTTAAGAGAGAGAAAGTAACTTTTGAGTACTGGACTTCCACATGAAAATATATGATATATTGGATTAATATTAGCAAGGCTACCTATGATAAGTTTTTTCTAACACAGTGCAAAGCAGACTTCTTACCTGGTTAATTGATGAAGGTCATTGATTTGTCCATTACAACAAATGGAGCCATAACCCTACCAAATAAAAACAAGTGGTCACATAATTAATTATACAGCTAACTAAGATGGAAAAGATTTTAACTTGCTACAATGTATAAACTATTGCAACCTATTAATGATTCCATGTTCTACCAAGTTCCCTGGCAATTCTCATAATGAAATAAGATAAAATTCATGAGATCAGTAGTTTAAACGACATCCAGTTTGAAAGGGCGCTCTTTTGTAAGTTAGGATTTAGACAATTGAATCACTTTTTTGAATAAATCAAGAAAAGAATCCTGTTCAGGCAAAATCATAGGGGAGGGAGTTGAGGAGCTGAATTAACTCTTTTGATGGCTTATTGTAATTACATTTAATGAATTTTATAATAATAAATAATAAATTATCAGTTGCTCACTTTAGGTTTTTTTTTTGGGGGGGTACACCCAGTTATAACATATCCTGGCATTTAATGGGGCGCCTGGGTGACTAAGTCTGTTAAGCGTAGGACTTCATCTCAGGTCATGATCTCACAGTTCACAAGTTTGAGTGCCGTGTCAGGGCCTAGAGCTTGTTTCAGATTCTGTGTCTCCCTCTGTCTCTGCCCCTCTCCTGCTCATACTCTGTCTCTCTCTGTCTCAAAAAAAATAATAAAGAAAACATTTTTTATTTTCTTTCTTTCTTTATTTTTTTTAATATATGAAAAATATTGTCAAATTGGTTTCCATACAACACCCAGTGCTCATCCCAACAGGTGCCCTCCTCAATACCCATCACCCACCCTCCCCTCCCTCCCACCCCCCATCAACCCTCAGTTTGTTCTCAGTTTTTAACAGTCTCTTATGCTTTGGCTCTCTCCCACTCTAACCTCTTTTTTTTTTTTTTTTTCCCTTCCCCTCCCCCATGGGTTTCTGTTAAGTTTCTCAGGATCCACATAAGAGTGAAACCATATGGTATCTGTCTTTCTCTGTATGGCTTATTTCACTTAGCATCACACTCTCCAGTTCCATCCACGTTGCTACAAAGGGCCATATTTCATTCTTTCTCATTGCCACGTAGTATTCCATTGTGTATAAAAACCACAATTTCTTTATCCATTCATCAGTTGATGGACATTTAGGCTCTTTCCATAATTTGGCTATTGTTGAGAGTGCTGCTATAAACATTGGGGTCCAAGTGCCCCTATGCATCAGTACTCCTGTATCCCTTGGATAAATTCCTAGCAGTGCTATTGCTGGGTCATAGGGTAGGTCTATTTTTAATTTTCTGAGGAACCTCCACACTGCTTTCCAGAGCGGCTGCACCAATTTGCATTCCCACCAACAGTGCAAGAGGGTTCCCGTTTCTCCACATCCTCTCCAGCATCTAGAGTCTCCTGATTTGTTCATTTTGGCCACTCTGACTGGCGTGAGGTGATATCTGAGTGTGGTTTTGATTTGTATTTCCCTGATAAGGAGCGACGTTGAACATCTTTTCATGTGCCTGTTGGCCATCGGATGTCTTCTTTAGAGAAGTGTCTATTCATGTTTTCTGCCCATTTCTTCACTGGGTTATTTGTTTTTCGGGTGTGGAGTTTGGTGAGCTCTTTATAGATTTTGGATACTAGCCCTTTGTCCGATATGTCATTTGCAAATATCTTTTCCCATTCCGTTGGTTGCCTTTTAGTTTAGTTGGTTGTTTCCTTTGCTGTGCAGAAGCTTTTTATCTTCATAAGGTCCCAGTAATTCACTTTTGCTTTTAATTCCCTTGCCTTTGGGGATGTGTCGAGTAAGAGATTGCTACGGCTGAGGTCAGAGAGGTCTTTTCCTGCTTTCTCCTCTAAGGTTTTGATGGTTTCCTGTCTCCCATTCAGGTCCTTTATCCATTTTGAGTTTATTTTTGTGAATGGTGTGAGAAAGTGGTCTAGTTTCAACCTTCTGCATGTTGCTGTCCAGTTCTCCCAGCACCATTTGTTAAAGAGACTGTCTTTTTTCCATTGGATAAGAAAACATTTTTTAAAAAATTAAACAAAAAATTCCCTGGCATTTCAAAAAAGTCAAATTAGAATGTTTGACATGGTCAGTTTCTACAGAAAACCCTGGCAGCAGCACCCGCAGTTCAGCGAGGGAAGTGGGTTTAGGCAAATGGAGCATTTAAATCTGTAATTCGAGGTATCGGTCAGTGACACTGGGACATCTCAGCTATGAGGCTGAGATGGCACCTCGGAGAAGTCTTCAATTGATAGAAGGGCTTAGGCCTTCGTATTTATGCACAGACCAGTGATTGGATGCAGAGTGCAGAGTGCAGAAAACTTAAAAAGAAAAAGGACGGTGGCACAAACTAAATGTCTGCCACCAGTTCCAGGATGAATATCATTTCCCTCCTGTATGATCAAGTCCAGGTTAATTATATCTTCAGCCAGTATGTCTGGTCTAGGGGACTTATTTGGTGTGGTGACTTCCAGCTGTGAGGGCCTGAACTTTTGGAAACCATGCCCTTCACATGTCATGGCTGTTGAACATGTCCACTTACTGTCAAAATCTGACAGAGGACTACCAATAGGCATACCAGTGCATCATATGGGTCCAAATCTTAATCTTCCCTGACTCCATTGTAACAATAGCCATACCTCTTCCTAATCATCAAGTTGATCTTCCCTCCTAATGTAGTGAAAACAAACAAACAAACAAACAAACCTAGAGTGACTGGGTAACAGCCATATTTTAAAATTTAATGAGATCTTGCTGTTTCCTGATGAAAGCATTCCTTTCTGAGTATCAAAATCTCTAGAACTACATAATCTAGAGTTGCAGTCGCAGAAAGCACAAATTTCCCAAGTGGATCACTGAGATAATGTAAACCTACTTCTTCTATCCGCTGGTTCCAAGCTCCATGTATTCCACCTATGAGGGACATGTGGCCATTACTTAGGGTATATCCTGCCCTGAGAGGATGACACCTTACCTTTGCAAGGGATCACTTCTAAGCTGATGAATCAAGTATGCCAAAGGCATATCAAAATGCATTTCTAGGGATGGGAATGGGCAGTGAATGTAAGCTGACATGAGGTTTCTTTTTGTGGTGATAAAAATGTTCTAAATTAGGTTGTAGTCATGCCTGTATAATCTGTGAACATACTGAAATTAATTGAGTTGTATACTTAAAATGAGTGATTTTAATGGTATATAAATTATATCTCAATCCAACTTGTTTTTTTAAGGCAGTTCTACCCCTTTATCACGTTAACAACTCCTCCTTGGCATGGTATATGATAGAACCAATGAATTCCATGTTCACAATTCCCACTACCACACTCCTTGTCTGTGAAGTGCATTCTTTGAATATTACACTAGATACTTTGTTTCGGATCAAGTACTCTGTTCACTTTCCCATCGTGATGCTGGCTGAAGCCATATACACAGAGAAGATAAACCAGAATATGTGTCTATTTCTGTCAAGATTATTCTCTCTTCATCCAGGATAGAAGGGGTCCAGTGTGTGAAGTTGCCATGTCAGGGACTCACCATTGACCTCTGTTGCTAGCAGGTTGAACGCTGAACAATAGCGGGAGCTGTATCAGTCTTGGTAAGAGGGAGGCCACGCTTTTGAGCCCACACATAGCTCTATCACTGCTGTCCTGGTTTTGCTGTGAATGCATTACATTGTGCTAGCACATGGTTGGTCAATGACAGAAACTGATTTATCTACTTAATTTTTTTAGTGCTTCCTCCATGTTGGACAATGAATGCCAACATTGATAAAAAAATCTTCACAGTTTATGGCCATAGGTCTTTTAAGGCTTTTAAGTTCATCCCCAAGAGCTCAAACCTCTTCCAGTCATTCTTCTTCCCATGCCCCAGACCAACCAGCCCAGAAATTTCCATTGACTCTAAGTTCATATATATTTTTGTCTCAAGACTATAGTTTTGTCTGTTGGAAGGATTTCCCCCTCTCCCACTGTTTTTCTGGGTCACCTCAAGTGGGTTTGTAGTGTTCCGGTAATACATTACTAACTTGCACAATATAGTGAGCCAACCCATCCATGAACCAAGCTTCACCTTTTTCCTTCTCTGTCAGAGTCATGAACATTTTCCCCACCCCCCAGAGCAGCTACAGTAGTTATTTGAGGGAGAGGCACTCATAGAACAGCAGTGGATTTCATGGAAGGTTGAGCCACACATTTATGTAGCTTACTGTGTTCTCTTGCCCTTCTCATGACTAATCCCACATATGCCTTTTCCATCTTATGATGATCTGACTTAGTGGGTATGACAGAAGCCAGCTTATGATACAAAGTTCTGGCTACAGGGCCACTTGGTCTCCATTGTCAGGAGCTCGGTCTTTAATAAAGTCTGGTAAACACAACAGGAACTATTTCGATGCTCAGATAGCAGGCCCTGCTCCAGAAACTCTAGGGGGTCTACACTGCAGTTATGCTACTGGAGATGGCCCTCAACTTCACACAGCATCTTGCCTACCACAGATGCCTCTAATATCACAGGATCTGACAAGTCTTATGGCCCAGGTGTGAAGGCTTCTAGTTCCTCTGCCTGGACCTGCAACAAGCCCTCTGTACTCCAGGCCCCACTCAACTCTGGCAGAGAAAGGTGTGCACACACATCCCGGCATTTATATATGAAGTGTCTGACCTAAGAAGAATCATCACTGAATTTGAATGTAGCCAGGATCTTAAAGGCTAACTTGATCAAATACCTCATTTTGAAGATAATGAAGTAAATACAAAAACTTCAAATATCTACTCCCACGTCACGCAATTAGCTTGTGGCTGAGCTGAAACACACTTTAGGTTCTCAGATGGCAGGCAACCATCAGCATTTCTGCAGATTTCACCCCACTCAATAATGGAGCTCTCCAAATAATCCAATGGAAAAAAATTTTTCCTGCTTTTCTTGAAGTGATACTTGACTTTAAGACTATATGTTTCCAGGGGCACCTGAGTGGCTCAGTCAGTTAAGCATCCAACTTCGGCTCAGGTCGTGGTCTCACGATTCATGAGTTTCAGCCTCATGTTGGGCTCTGGGCTGACAGCTCAGAGCCTGGAGCCCACTTCAGATTCTGTGTCTCCCTCTGTCTGCCCCTCCTCTGTTTGCACTCTGTCTCTCGCATTGTCTCAAAAATAAATAAACATTAAAAAAAATTTTTTAAAGACTGTATGTTTCCTTTTCCCTTGTTTTAAAATACTCCTCACACCCCCAGACTGTTTGTTGAATCCTATATTTGTGCCCCCATTCTATCCCTTTGCTAAGTGAGCCCTGTTCAACAACTACCTGCTGAGATGCCTTCTCCAGGTCTCTCTTCCCCCAGCAGCAGCAGTGCCTGCCAGTTCTCCCCAGTATGTCTGTGCAACCCCTATCCTGGCCTCTGCTGCAGACACTTGTTTTCAAATGGGTACACGGTCAGAGTAGTAATTTATATAAAGTGTTCATTGATACGTTCTTTTTTTCTATTTTCCGGGTGGCCTTCCACCAATTTGGGCAGTTAGACAAGAGGGTACCCATTGTTAGAGAATTGTTAATAAGTAAACTAGAAAACAAAATATCTAATATCATGGCTTTTAAAATCAAAACTTGAGTTCTCAAGGAGATTCTGGAAGTATCATGACCTGAATAAAGTTCTTTTTATTTCTACCACCAGCTCCAAGCAGCTCCAAACTGCTCAATTATAAAAACTGCTTGGGCTCCTGGAAATCTGGGAGGAAATGAAGGTGTCAGCTTGGAGCCACTCCCTAAGGAGAAAATTGGAGTAGTGTTCCCCAGGGTCTCCTCCTCCTGTTCACTCAGTGAACACCTGAAGACGAGTTTTGAAATGTTAGGGTGAGGATCACAAGGAAACAGACCCTTGAAATAGCTTACCCCACAGAGATCTATGAGCGGGTCCACTCAGCGATGGGTGGACTGAGTCCTTGCTTCTCCCAAGGTTAAGAGGGTATGAGGAGACCAGCAAACACAGATGATTCTTCAGCCACTCCATGCCACTGGCTCAGGGCAGAGGTTCACTTCACTTCTCACCACCAGTAGGACCCCTACCACTAACAGTTTGACAGCCAAAGAGACAACAAATTAAAAATAACAATCCAGGGTGCCTGGGTGGCTTAGTCGTAAAGCATCTGACTTTGCCTCAGGTCATGATCTCAATTTGTGAGTTTCAGTCCCACATTGGGTGAGCTCCAGCCCCACTTCGGGTGAATACAAGCCCTGCTTTAGATAAAACCTGAGTCCCTCTTCTCTCTTTCTCTCTCTCTCTCTCTCTCTCTCTCTCTCTCTGTCTCTCTTCCCCTCCCATTGCCCCTCCTGGGATTCTCTCTCTCTGCCCGCACTCACTTGTGCTCTCTCCCTCAAAATAAATAAATAAATAAATAAATAAATGAATAAATAAATAAATAAATAAAATATACAGACAAACAATACAATACAATACACTACAATAAAAACAATCCAACAAATGGGCTAACAACCAGAGTGTGCTCAAGTCAGAATAAACAGAATACATAGTCAGCCTATAGAATGACTGAAGGAGACAGGTGACAACTTTAACAGAAAAATTATAAGAGCAGTTAAGGAGTTCAAGGACACCTTCCCTAAGGAATCCGCCAGTCACAAGTTGGGCATGCTAAAACACAGCCTAGGGTTTCATTGAAAGGGCAAGACACTCAGCAATCCCTTTGCATGATTTTCAGTTCGTGAACAATTCTTCTAAAAACAAACAAACAAAAAATAAAGATTAGGATGGAAGGACTAAAAGTAAATCAGTGTATATAAAATATACACTATTAAAAGACTGAATTGGTCAATGAAATTAGTCTCTTGGAATTAAAAACCTAACGCCAGCTATGCCATATACCAAAAAAGGGCGCTTAACATAAAGTTCTTTCAAAAATGATTGAAAACAAAAGATTGGCTACTTAATTATTAGGCAAATAAAAAGAAAGTAGGCATGGTTAAATGAATGCCAGATATGGTTTCCTTTGAAGTGTTAAATATCTTTTCAGGAAATTTAGTAAAGTTTCTTTTTTTTTTTAAGTTTATTGAGAGAGAGACAGAGACAGAGAGAGACAGAGAGAGACAGAGAGAGAGAGAGAGAGAGAGAGAGTGTGTTCACGTGCTTGCGCACGTATGCAAGCAGGGGAGGGGCAGAGACAAAGGAGAAAAAGAGAGTGGAGACTCTCTTTCAGTGTGGAGCCTAATGTGGGGCTCCATCTCATGAACTGTGAGATCCTGACCCGAGCAGAAACCAAGAGTCAGAGGCTGAACTAACTGAGCCACCCAGGCGTCCCTCAGGCAATTTAGATATAAGCATGTGTCAGAGTTTTACTTCAAACTCGCTGCAGTTCCTCCTTTGCACAGAGAATATACACTTTTCATATTTGTAATATTTCATTTTATTTGTAAAATAATTAGTACATCCATAAAGATGAAGGGGTTGAATAAAAGTGTAATACCGAGTGACCAGAAAAGATTATCAGACAGAACTCTTTTATTCTGCCTTCCATGACAATTCCCTGGGATTAAGGGAGAGAAACAAGAACCTTAGAGGAGAAACAGAGTAAAGCATTTCATTTGTTTCTCTACTCCCGTAAACTACCCCCAGCTAAACTGGAGGTAAGACCAGGCAGGGGCATGAATCAGTAATGGCTGTAGCAATCCCACGCAGGAGCTGACATGGGCCTCGCTGGTTCATCTGGAAACTCAGAGTTGGACAGCTTCACCAGTATCGTTAGTTCCACGTGGCATGAAAGTCCGAGAACTCTGGCAGGTGCAGGGCGGTGTCAGTAAGAGAACGAATGGTAACTGAAGAGTTTGGAACCCCTTGGAATTTCAGGGATTTGCAGAAGAGGGCGCTGTGGCTATGGGGAAGTGTTTGAAAATTGGCTGAGAAAGAAATCAGGCATGTTTGCAGAGATCTCTCTGAGGAGGACAAAAGATTTTTATCCTTCTGAGGCAAAAGATGAGGGGTGAACCACCTACAGAAGAATTATTTGATTTCATGACATGAGGAAGAACATGACTGAGGGACAGTGAAATGAGTTACTTTTCAAAGGACGTCCGCACAGAAACAAGACTGATGAGTATCCCCTCCTAACTGATGGCTTATTAATTTTTCTGTAAGACTGCCTGCCAGCACAAACACTACCAACAGAGGTAAAATCAACCCCAGGGAAGAGAGGATGGATAAAGAAAAAACAGTCCCAGGTTTCACTTTTTCATCATGAAGTTGTGGAGATATCAGTTGAATTTCACTGAATTTACAAATGTGTATCTAGGGTAGTTTTCCCACATGAGGCAGAATGGGGATCTCAGAACGAGAAATAAAATAGAAAAAAAAATTTTTTAAGTTACATTTTACATGCTTGTACTTATGCTTTGTGAAATTCTACCTGTTATACCCTATTTTCACAAAATTTTCTACCCTGCAACCATTGTTCATGGACTTATTATGTTCTGTGATTTGGCCTGTTTTCTAAAGAGGCATATTTAATCATACACAGGCATAATCTAATTATATGCAGCTAGAAAATTCCAAAAAGGAAGAAATGTACTTTAGTGAAAAAAAATTCAAAACTGAAATAAATAATGAAAATTTACTAGATTTAGGAATTAGGAAGTCATTTTTTACCTTGTTAAAAATAGCATTTACTACAGATAAGTATTATGTAATTTACATGGATTATCTCATTTTCTTGACCCCAAAATTCTATGAGAATGGTTATTATTACTAACCCCATTTTGAAGATGAGGAAACTGAAGTACAGAGAATTAAGGAAGCTCTCGGGGTCAAACAAAGGGTGACTGAGCCAAGTGTCTGGCCCCGCACTCTGAATCACACACTGTGTCAGCACATCAATTATAAGAGTCAGCTGTCAGGTAGAAATCATCTTACACCGCTAAAATCTAAACAAAAAGCAGAGACTTAAACCAGAAGTTTGAAGGTTGGTTTTTTGTTTTTTTTTTTTTTTTTTTTCTGGAAGTCCAAAGGCAAGAAAACTAGGAATGTAGTAAAGTAAGGTAACTTCACCTGTCATCACAAACTGTGCTTTTATCTTTTTTTAACTTTCTGTTCCCTCGTTACTACAGAAGACTCTCATCCTCATGCTCTCAAGGGGTCTGCCATAGCTCCAAGCATCAGGCTGGCATTTCAGGCAGGTTAAAAGGGAAGAACAGAGGGTGAAAAGAGCCCTGCTTCATGAGTCAACCCATTTTAATGAACTTAGTAGTTTCTTCTTATATCCAATTGGCAAAACTCATCACATGATCACTTCTAACTGCAAGGGACTCTGGGAATCATAATAGGTTGCATTGCTACCTTGGATAAAATTAGGATTCTATTAGTAGGAACAGAAATGATACATGTTAGATGGACAACCAGCAGTCTCTTCCAGAAGTGGCGTCAGTGGGCTAGAACTCAAAGTGATGGGGACACAGAAGTGATTTTAAGTGAAGCAAATAATGTATTTAGATTTTCCATTACTTTTATTTAGCAGTTGCTACAAATTTAACTAAAACATGTACATGTACTTTTTTTTTCTATATTTTGGCCTACGGTCATACCTTTCCTCAGAGTATGCACCCACTGATTATAATTTTGCTGCATCTTTCTTGTATTTTTCATACCCATAATACAGCATCTCTTTTCTTATTTCTTTAAAATGAAAAAAAAAAGTTATAATTGAAGTGCAAAGTTATAAGCAAGTGCTTAACTCCAGATTTCCAGAGCTTTTCTCCATCTTTTACAGTTGTTTTTCCTGTACATAAATCAGTAACAAATTTTCAGTCCATTTTTATTGCTTGTTTTCCAAAGTATTTCAATTATTTCTCTAGAAATAATAGCTTTCTTTTTTCATACACATTTCTTGATTCATAAGTTATTTAAATTACATAACTGTATAGCAAATGCAACGGCCTATGTTCCTGCACACAACTCTACTGGAGCTAGCAGCAAATAGGGGCATGCGAGACAGCAGCCTACGAGCTACTCTCATTTTGCTTGCCCTGTGTATTAATATGTTTTATAGAGGAGATGGACAGTGTTAATTAATCCACAGTTTTTTAATTGGCATTCGAAAAAATAGAACTCTTATGCAGTTACATTATTTACTTCTGGACCGGTTTCTAAGTCCTTATGAAAATGGTTGGCTTTTTAAAAATTGTGGAAATATAATTGACTTCCAAAAACCTGTACACGTTTAATGTCTACATGTTCATGGGTTTGAAGATAAGCGTACGTCTGTAAAACTGTCACCATAAACAGTGCTATACACTTACCGCCTCTACATGTTTCCCCCTCCCAGTATTTTTTTGGGATGAGAACATTTTAATGTAACATCAGCCCTCTTAACAAATGTTTCGGTATACACTATTGTATTAACTACACATACCGTGCTGCTCAGTAGCTCTCTAGGATTGACTGATTTTGTAAAACTGAAACTTTGTACCCTTTGACAAACACTCCCCTGACTCCTTCTCCTTGGATAGTCCCTGGTAAGCACCATTCTGCTCTCTGCTTCTGTAAATTCGACATAGATTGCTCTTATCAGTCGTGTCATGAAGTAGTTGTTTTTCTGTATCTGGCCTCTTTCACTTAGCATAGTGTCCTCCAGGTTCATCCATGTTGTCTCAAATGACTGGATTTCCTCCTTTCTAAACGCCAAATAATATTCCATTGTACGTATGTACCACATTTTCTTTATCCACTTATCTGTAGATGGACATTTAGGTTGTTAACAAGGCTTCATAATTCTAAATAGTGCTGCAATGAACATGCAAATGCAGATATCTCTTTTGAGTTCTTGATTTCTGTTCTTTTCGGTATATACTAAGAAGTGGGATTGCTAGATCATATTTTGAATTTTTTAGGGGCCTCCATACTGTTTTCCATAGTGGTTCCACCGATTTACATTCCCAGCAATGGTATAAGGGTTCCTTTTCCCCCACAGTCTCGAAGATACTTGTCTTTTGAGTTTTTGAGAATAGCCATCTTAACACGTGTGGGGTGATACCTCCTGGCAGTTTTGATTTACATTTTCCTGATGATTAGTGATGCTGAGCACCTTTTCATATACCTTTTGGCCATTTGTATGTCTTCATAAAGTAAAGCCCATTCAGGTCTTTCACCCATTTTCACAATTGGATTATCACTTTTGTTGCTCTTGAGTTATAGGAGTTCTTTATATTTTGGATATTTACCCTTTCTTTATCTTCTAAAAAATTTTTTAATGTTTATTTTATTTTTGAGAGAGAGAGAGAGAGAGAGAGAGAGATGGGAGAGGAGCAGAGAGAGAGACACACACACAGAATCCAAAGCAGACTCCAAGATCTGAGCTGTCAGCACAGAGCCCAATGCAGGGCTTGAACCCATGAACTGTGAGATCATGACCTGAACCGAACTCGGGCACTTAAGCGACTGAGCCCCCAAGGCACCCCATACCCTTTCTTTCTCTTCCATAAGTGAATGTCAGTTACTCTGAAAAACGCTAAATATTTAGAGATATGAATTGTTAGCTTCTAGGAAAAAATAGAAATCGTGAAATAAATCAGCCAGGGTATTTATTTCATGTGAAAAATGATAAATATTTAGAAACAAGTGTTAGATTCAAAGATTTTATTAATATTCAAATGCTTCCTTTTCATGTTTAATGTTTACCCTCTTACAAGTTTAGAAATTCATGCTAATATGATCATGTAAGAAAATGATGTGAACAATAAGTAATGTGTTCTGATCAGTGTCACAGGTACCTTCTTTCCACCAGCTTGAGCTCCTAAAGGGCTTGACTTCTCAGATCACTTTGTTAGCTAATAATAGGAATAGAAAACCAATTATACTTCAATGTCATAAATGGATAGAATCAAAATCCACACGCACAATTATTGAATCTAGAATTTGGTGGATTTAAAGCAGAAGAAGGAGAAATTGGTTTAGATGTGGAAATATAAGGCAGAGAGTTAATTGCCAATTAACTCTGAAAATGTGAATGTGAGCATCATGTCTCCTATCAGAATCAACAAACATTTATCGTGGTCACTGTGAACCAGATAAGATGTGGTATTACTTTTAGATTTCAACTCTGTGTTTTTCTTGCCTCCTTTTCAACTGAACCTTAACCAGTTTCTCAAACCACAATTTTATTATAAATTGTTTTGCCACATAGCCTAATAACTGCATTATCAGTTTAATTTATGTTGTACATACCTCATTCCCTGATCCTACCTATGAAATGCAAATCCAAATACACTTTATATATGGTCCCAATTAAAAATTGCTGATTTCAGTTTAATTTTCCAATTTCTAATAATGACACAGATGTTAATGGATAATTTAATTAATAGAATATGATGTGCAGGTTACTCATTAGAGTTTCTGTTGGTTCTGCATTAGATCATAAAGCAGAAGTATTCTAAGCCATTCAGAATGGAGAGAGTAAATTTGGATATGCTGGTACATATTATTATTTGTTCCCTAATCATTTTCTAAACTGAAAAGAAAACGTTATATTCAGCTTCCTAGTGATTTATATTTACTAGATTTTAATTGTCCAACATTTATCATATTCTTATATGATTTAATGACTCATTTCAACTATGGACTAAGTATTATGCTACCTGTCTGGATGCCTTGATGCCCATCCATAGGAACCCAGTTGGCCATGACTCAGGTATTGGCACAGAACCAACCCATCCATTGTATCCAGAACACATAATTATGAAAGTGAAACACTAGATTGCTGTCTTTAATATATTTCAGTCTCAAAAACATTCATTCAGCATTGATGAAACAATTCCAGAGTTCATGACCTCAATATGTTGCTACATGAAGAGGAGACTATCTGGTCAGAAAAACTACATATAGTATAAACTCTGTACTTGGCAGAAAAGAAAGAAGTTGTGTTTCTCATGGGGAGAAAAGGTGGTGCTGAGAGATTTCCAAATTCGTCTGCACTCCACGTTTTACATATGCTGCTCTGTGTGTGGCTAATCACCTGGTCTGGAGCATGAAGAACACCAATTAAGCTGACATGAATTGTCAAACCTGTTATCAATCAGGAAAGGCCACTTTTGTGATCTAGGGTAATGGATATAGTGCTTATGTTTTGCATGAAAGAGTAAGTAGTCTACAAGCTTTACTGATTAAAAGAAATGAATGATTCAGTTAAGGAAATAATAGACTCATGCTTTTCCAAAGTTCTTTTAAATAGTAGACACTTAATATTTGGGGGTGTTGTCATACTCTGCCAAGATGTAAATAAATCCTGTTCATTTAGTATTAAGAACATTATTTAAAACCACAGCCAAGTAATCACAGAATAGGCTCTCAGGATCTACCTAGAACTTGGCAATCAGACATCCTATAATAGATATTCATTTCACAAAATTTACCATTTATTTTTAAAGATTTTTTTTTCTCCTTTGAAGGGAAGAAGCAAGAAAGGGCAATTCAGAGCCCCCCACCCTCCCAGTGCACAATACAAGGACCAGGGCCAGTTTTATGGATGTTTTACCTGTGCTAGGTTTAATGCTTTGATGTTGTCATCTTGAAGCTCTTAATTTTTTAACAAAATACTCCATGTTTTTATTTTGTAATAGGCCCACAAATTTTGTAACTGGCCTCGACAAGGGGAATAACTATGGGTTAGGACCTCGAGTCTGTTCTTTAGTTTGCCACCAGGGTTTAAATGAACATAAGCTTTTGTTTTCTGTTGTTCTTTTATTTCACATTCCCCATTAACATTATTGCTCTAATTTTACTCACATCCTGCTTCCTGGTCCTCTTTCTGTTGAAAAGACATCAAAAATTCACAGATTTTTTCACTCATGTGTGGAATTTAAGAAGCAAAACAAATGAACAAAGGAAAAAAGAGACAAACCAAAAACCAGAGTCTTAACTATAGAGAACAAACAGATGGTTACCAGAGGTCAGTTGGGTGGGGGATGGGTGAAACAAGTGAAAGGGATTAAGAAGTCATGATGGACCCTGAGAACTGTATGGAATTGTTGAATCACTGTATCGTACACCTGAAACTACTATAACACTGTATGTTAACTACAGTGGAATCTTTAAAAAGTCACAGATTTACCAACCCTACAATAAGCCAGTTGATATAAATTGCCTTCATATTGCTATAAAATTGATACTAATACATATTAATATTGATATCAGATTGCCTTAATGCATTTTATAGGAAGCCCAAGTAAATCTCAAGTGAGCGTAGTTTCATTTTTTAAAACTTAGAAATAGGATATAAATAAGAATAAAGTATCACTTTTCCCCATAAAGAAAAAATTCACATTTTATTACCAATATTTGTACTAGAGGAATTATGTAACATTAAATATCAGAAATGCACTTAAGTATACATTTACCTGTAGCAAACTTTGTGACTGCTTATTAAAAAATATTTTGAAGCATAATATATGATTAATTTCCTCATATTAGAAAATGCTTCAGCTTGATAAAACTTGAAACACTTTTAGAGCATCTGTTTGTGTTTTGAGGGAAGTTTTCTGGTCAGAGTGTGTTGTCTTTTCAAGTCCTTCAAATCCAGAAAGAACAGATAATAATGAACTCAACCCAGGTAACAATTGTAGGAGGCCTTATTCCCAGATAGTGCAGGTGACATATTAGCAGTATAATGTCATGAATGGTTGGAGTCCCCAAGGTTCTCACAACACCTTCCTCTCCCACATAGATGTATAAAATCCTGACCCTAATAAAGCTAGCAGTCAAATGTGTCAGCTATTCTGCCGAAATCTTTACCTATACAATTCATTCATACAATTCATCCATTACCTGTACAATTTACCTATTCAATCCCCTCATTAGGTAAATACTATTTCACACAGGAGGAAACTGAAACACAGAGGTTAAGTAATTTTCCTAAAATCACACAGCTAGCTGTGGCAGTGTTGGACTTTCAGTACAGAAAGTGTGCCCCAGTCAATGTTATTCAGCAATCTGATTCAGAGCCTTACACAAGAATTTATTAACACTTCCCATTTGGGGAACTCCTTCCCATTAAGATGTAAATACTTCTTTTTAATTTTTTTAGTGTTTATTTATTTTTGAGAGAGAGAGAGAGACAGAACATGAGCAAGAAAGGGAGAGCAGAGAGAGAAAGAGAGACAAAGAATCTGAAACTGGCTCCAGGCTCTGCGCTGTCAGCACAGAGCCCAAGGCAGAGCTCGAACTCACAAATCATGAGATCATGACCCAAGCCGAAGTCGGATGCCCAACCGACTGAGCCACTGAGGTGCCCCAAGATGTAAATACTTTTGAATGAGGCTGCCCTGAGGTCAGTCATTTATAACTAAGAAGAAAGGAGAAGGTGAAAGCCATCCTGGGGTATTGGAAAAGGGCAGAAAGTCAACAGACACCAAGTGAGGAGGAAGCAGGCAAGAATGTGAAAGGAAAAGCCAGGTCAAATGTGTGCCTTCTTCCTACCTACCATCATCATGCCAGAGAGTAGACAGCTATATGTAATTTGTTATCTCCCCTGGCTTGCAAAAACACTTCCATATGTCCAACCCAATAAGATGGGGCTTGTTACTGAGAGGACTGTTATCATCAGTCAAAGAAAAAAACATAGTAACAGCAAACAGGAAGCTGCCTAAACAGAGAGCAAGTAAAACTGAATAAATGATCAAGGCAAAGGATCACAATTAACAAAATCAATATATGTCCATTAGTTAACCCCCAACCATTGTCCTAGTATTCATCATTGGCACCACTACAATGATACCTAGTTCAGGGCATCAGAATCTTCAAGCTCCAGCCAGAGGCACAATTCAGGTCATATTACTGTTCAGAACTCACTGGCTGTTCATCCCCACACTTGACCTTGTATTATTCTTTAATTCCTTGTGGGGAAAGAAATATCTTCCAAATAACTGTATCCCCCTTATAAAGTACCTTCATAAAGGGTATGGTCAATATATCTCTACTTTATATTCAGTAATCATGGAATTATAGTTTCAGCTAACTTTTACTGTGCATGATTTAAAAATTTTATAACAAACTTCCAGTTTCTATCTGTTGAAGACCCAGAAATTGGAATTCTAACTTTTAAAATGAAACAAATTATTTATTTATTCTTCCAGATCTTATTTCAGTGGCATGCCATCTTTTACTATGTTCCTTAACAGAAAAAGCTCTTTGATTTATTTTGCTAGAAGTTCAAAGATTTATTTGTTCAATTCATTCAAAATACTTAGGGAGCACCTGCTTCACATCAGAGACTCAGTAGGTACTTGGATACATCAATGAACCCAACAGATAACCTTGACCTGGTGAAGTTTATGTATTAGCCACCAAGGAATTGGGTTTTAATTCCTTCACAGGGGAATCATTTCCCATTATTTGCAGAAATTCCCTTTCTGTGGAATTAATACGTATCAAGCTCACCACGATTGTTTGTTTTGTTTTGTTTTGGTTCGGTTTGGTTTGGTTTGGTTTGTTTTTAAATCTGAAATTTATTGTCAAATTGGTTTCCATACAACACTCAGGGCTCATCCCAACAGGTGCCCTCCTCAATACCCATCACCCACCCTCCCCTCCCTCCCACCCCCCATCAACCCTCAGTTTGTTCTCAGTTTTTAAAAGTCTCTTACGGTTTGGTTCCCTCCCTTTCTAACCTTTTTTTTTCTTCCCCTCCCCCACGGTCTTCTGTTAAGTTTCTCAGGATCCACATGAGAGTGAAAACATATGGTATCTGTCTTTCTCTGTAGGGCTTATTTCACTTAGCATCACAATCTCCAGTTCCATCCATGTTGCTACAAAAGGCCATATTTCATTCTTTCTCATTGCCATGTAGTATTCCATTGTGTATATACACCACAATTTCTTTATCCATTCATCAGCTGATGGACATTTAGGCTCTTTCCATCATTTGGCTATTGTTGAGAGTGCTGCTATAAACATTGGGGTACAAGTGCCCCTATGCATCAGCACTCCCGTATCCCTTGGGTAAATTCCTAGCAGTGCTATTGCTGGGTCATAGGGTAGGTCTATTTTTAATTTTCTGAGGAACCTCCACACTGTTTTCCAGAGCAGCTGCCCCAGTTTGCATTCCCACCAACAGTGCAAGAGGGTTCCCATTTCTCCACAATCTCTCCAGCATCTATAGTCTCCTGATTTGTTCATTTTAGCCACTCTGACTGGCATGAGACCACGATTGGTTTCATGGATTAATTAAATACAAAAATGGTAAAAATGCAGAAGAGCATTACTTACATGATTTTATGTGTCCCCAGACCATGAAATCCAGTAGCAACTTAGTCACAGCTTTGTGCACAATAGGTGTACAAGCTATCCTATACAAAACAAAGTAGAAAATGAAGAAAATTTTCCCAAATATATGTACATTTTAAGATCTGAGCACAGTTGAGAACACATGGGTATGAACTGTACAGGTCCACTTATACATGGATTTTTCTGGATAAATACAGTACAGTACTATAAATGCATTTTCCTTATTATTTTCCTAATAACATGTTTTTCTCTAGCTCACTTTATTGTAAAACAGTATAGAATACATATAACATACAAAATATGTCTTAATTGTCTGTTTCTTATCAGCAAGGCTTTCTGTCAACAATAGGATATTAGCAGTTAAGTTTTAGAGGAGTCAAATGCTATATGCAGATTTTTGACCATGCAGGAGGTTGATGCCCCTAACCCCCACTTTGTTCAAGGGTCACATGTCATTGAATTCACTATTTAAACAGAATAAGAGATATTCATTGACGGATTTGGGGCAAAGAAAGGAGATGTGGCAGTAGGAGAGGAGGAGGGAGGTTTTGTATTAGTAGTTCCTCAATCTCGTCTTGCATCTTTCAGTGATCTAGGGCTATACATCCACTCCATTTACGCCTAAATGCTCTGTGTTCTCACTTGAAAGCCCTTCACCATTATTCAATCAAACACTCTTATGTAAACTAAAAATACACATTGGTGGAAAATTCTAACATCTAGGGAATATTTGTTATTTGAGTTCTTCTGTTGTTTTTCATCTGCAAGCAGATGTACAAATTATAAATCAGGAAACCAAATCCAACAATTGTTTTCTAAGTTTTTCTAGACTTAGGAAAGGCACTATTTTAGGCTCCATATGCATAAAACAATTTATAGAATAAAAAACATTTACCACTTTAACCCTTAAGAACACAATATACATTTTTAGCAGTTAAAATACATAACCAAGTTGACACACACACAAAATACAGCAGTTTATACAAGGCACTAATCCCCGTGAAGGTAACATGCCTTACCAATTTCTTAGTAAACAGTGCCACCATGTGGTGTTTTATTCTAAAATGAATTTCAAGATTTATTATGCAATTAAACATTGCACTTAGTGACAAAGAATAATGAGAACATTTTTCTTACAATGTAACATTACAAAAAAAGTATGGGTAATATTTAGTAGAATGTATAAATATTCATTAAATGGGTTCTACATAAATATTTTTGTTCACTAAAAATTTTTATGTATATAAATATTTTACAATAGTTTTATTTATGTTCATGTAAGGGAATCTCCCTTTAAACCTAAAATATGTCACTGAAAAAAAAATAGAAAAATTGAAAAAATAATGATCAAAAGCAGAAGCAAGTTTTTTTAAAAGTATTAGTTTCAATTTGCTGTATAAACACTATGCAAATGCTTTTAAATGTGCTTTAACATGTAATTACATTTTTGCTATTGTACTTCAGGAAAATATGTTTAATGTTAGATTTATTTTTTCCTTCTTTATGTTTCCAGGTTCACTAAAGATTGTTAAATTATAACAAAATTAACAGGCAAACTGGAAGGAAACCTACAAGGGTATATAATGTTCGTTCTCATATTTGGAGAAGGAAACAATTAAAAAAAATTTTTTTTCAACGTTTATTTATTTTTGGGACAGAGAGAGACACAGCATGAACGGGGGAGGGGCAGAGAGAGAGAGAGAGACAGAATCGGAAGCAGGCTCCAGGCTCTGAGCCATCAGCCCAGAGCCCGACACGGGGCTCGAACTCACGGACCGCGAGATCGTGACCTGGCTGAAGTCGGACGCTTAACCGACTGCGCCACCCAGGCGCCCCAGACAATTTTAAATACTTGTAGGAAAGATAAAGTACAGCTTACCATTTTTATTTTGAAAATCCTTATTGGTAAATGTTCTTTCTCATACCCTACCTAACTCTGTCATTTAACCATTTAAAGAGGTTTCCTCTGAATTTTTCTTCAACTGGAAATTGAAAATTGATTCCATAGTTTCTAGGAGTCCTTCCTTACATTATTCTTCTCCACTCAGTGAAGATTACTGTATCACACCTAAATACACACTAATGAACCACACCTGTTCAAACTTTCTCTAGAATATGAAAAAAAAAAAAAGGTAAGAACTTTGAATAACAAAACTAACCTTTTATTTTAATGTAAACGAAAACATTTTATATATTATGTAAAAATATAAAATAATTTTATTGCAATTTAAAATAACAATGTGATCTTGCTAAAATGGGGTGATCAAACCCCTTAATGCTTCAAATAAAGGTTTCTTGGGTGGTGGCATGCTTAATTAAGTACATTGTCATTTAGCTGAGACACATCTGGGTTTTAGGAGAGAAAAGTTACAGAACGCTTAAACTGAACAAAGAAGGCTTTAAAAAAAAAAAGGAAAATCAGTCTCATCAAAACTAAACTAGAAATGATTTCAAATCGTTTTCCAACCTAGTCTCAAGAGAATTATTCTTGTAAGAAAATTACCTGAAGAAAATGAATAAACACATTGAAATCCTGCTAATTATTATATAGTATTTTCTCTGCGAGTTTTGTTGTTGTTATTAACCTTATCTTCAGGCATCTCATGTAATAGCAGCCAGTTCTACTGTCTCACACAGTTTAGCTCTTAAATGATAAATTAATTCAGTTGTTACTGAAATCTTAGGGGTAAAGGGAAGCTGCCCCAATGACTGTTGTAAGTTTCAAGCATTAGCAATGGTGTTGTGACTAAACCTAGTGTGATTTTCTCCTGCCTGTTCCGTAACCTTTAATATCCAGTCTTATCCCTTGACTAATTATGAGCACAATATTACACATGGTAACATAATCAATGACTCTTCCAAAATAAACCAGAAGAGTTTTCTTTTAGACTAAAAACAAACAAACCATCATTACAGATGTGAGGGGAATAGCTTTATTTCTCTTCTTGAAACTTATGACATCAAAATCTCTATATCAAGAGATGCAGATAAATTCATGAACAAAATTCTGCAGGAAAATGCTGTTGGGGTGCCTGGGTGGCTCGGTCAGTTTGAGCGTCCGACCCTTGACTTTGGCTTAGGTCATGATCTCACAATACCTGAGTTCTTGAGTTTGGGCTTTGCACTGACAGTGAAAAGCCTGCTTGGGATTCTCTCTCCCCCTCTCTCTGCATCTCTCTCTCTGCATCTCTCTCTCTCTCTCTCTCTCTCTCTCTCTCTCTCTCTTATTAAAACTGCACTGAGTGGAGCAGAGAGAGAAATTCTCCCCCTCCCCCAACTCTTCGTCATAAGAATAGAACAGAAAGGGGAAGATTTTTCCAAGGAATCAAAATAGATTTGTAGTAACTGAAGTTATTAAACCAGAAGTTGTTTTTTCAAGTTTACATAATAACTGGAAGTTAAGCTATTTAATACAGAATACTTTTCAAAATTTCTGGTTGAGCATACATGTCATAGAACACAGCATTAATTAATATTATATGGAGATTAGTTTAAGAAATGTTACAAAGATAAATCTGGGAACAGAGGTAAAGCTATCTTTTGGGTAAAGCTAAGTTTCCTAAAACTTTTCATCAATATTTGAAAAAATCTCACTCCTTTACCAAAGGTATTTATTTATTAGGCATCATTAAGTATATGAATAGTTTTTAAATCTAGTTTCTTAAGGAAAAAAGAGAAGTGAAGTAAATACCACAATTGTAATGAGATTCTATTATAATTTATAAAAAATTAAGTCATTGTAAATATAATCTATTCTCAATAGGTAGCAAAGATTTTAGTAACCTATGGCTTTTTAGTTTTGTCCCATTTAGTTCTTTTTCTTAAACTTTAGAGAAATTTAACTAAAAAAAAAAACACTGAATTTAAGGACATTCAACCCTACCAACATAAGACTCCCCAAGGATAAAGAGTGACCTTTTTCTACTATTTCAAAAGGAGAGCAACTTCCTCAATTCAAAGTATCAGCTATGAGTCAGACTCAAATCAGTTTAGTCAGTATTTTTAAAGCAGAAGTTGGAAAAGTTTTTGTTTTGTTGAAGAATTGTCTGTTATGTGTGAGTGGGTATATTCCATTTTGCTTCGTTTTCATAAAAATAGTATCAGACAGCTTGAAGAATGCTAAAATTTTAGATTTTAAGTCTTGCAAATAATGCCTGACTTTTTAAAACTGCTGAAGCACACTTTTTTTTGGTTTTGGTTTTGCTGTTCTTTTATAATCCTGCTTTGGTTTGTGCCCTCATAGATTTCCAGAATAGTATTATGAAAGGGGAAGTAGAAAAAACTAGAAATTTTATACATGAAACAAATTCAATAAATGGAAACAATTATTAAAAATTTTTTTTTAACGTTTATTTATTTTTGGGACAGAGAGAGACAGAGCATGAACGGGGGAGGGGCAGAGAGAGGGAGACACAGAATCGGAAGCAGGCTCCAGGCTCTGAGCCATCAGCCCAGAGCCCGACGCGGGGCTCGAACTCACGGACCCGAGATCGTGACCTGGCTGAAGTCGGACGCTTAACCGACTGCGCCACCCAGGCGCCCCAAGAAACAATTATTGATATAAATAAGAAGTAACTATACACAGAATAAAATGCAAAGTAAATATTTTTTTAAAATTTTTGCTACATACTTTTCCCTGCCAAAGGCATGGATTCTGATTCTGCTTTCTCATAGTAAAAAGAGAGAGTTTAGTAAATATTAGGGAGCCATTAAAGATGGGAGAGCACCAAATTGAGACTTTCTCATAATTGTCAAAGAATTAGGAGGGAATTGTGCAAAAAAATGACTTCCTTGGTTTGAAGTGCATTTGTGTAACAACTAAAATCATTCAGGGAATAATCAGGCAACATGGTCCACACTCTTGGCAAAGGTGATCTCCCTTTTTCTGAACCTCTTTAATTCTATTCTCATGGACATCCTATGTATTCTGCACCAAAAAAAAAATAAATAAATAAAAAGTATTTTGGATGTTACTCTCTTTTTAGTCTGGTCTTTTTAACTAAGCATAAAGATTGTTTGAGAGCAAAGACCATGTAATATTTTAGAATTTCTAACTACTGATTATACCATGTTACATATAAAATATTCCTCATTAGTATTTGTTCATCAAGCAATTGTACACCTGCCTTGCCAGAATGCACAGATGTCCTATAAACAAATTATCAGCTATGCTTGGAGAAGCTCCATAGTATAATCTGTATCCTAAGCAGAATTTTTCTAAGAGTATAAGTTCCAAAAGACCCTAGAGTGTATTTGCTCTTTCTCTATATTTGCTCAAGTAAAATTGACAAAAGATTTTTAAATTAAATAAATAAATTTAACATATGAATATATTTATGAATATATTTAAGGCATTTATACACACATATATATATATACACACCTATATTAGATATATAACTCCAGAATAGTATAACATGTACGCAGTCTGATCCCTAATTTTTTTGGGGGTTGGATGTGATTTTTCCAATATCCTGCATCTATTGACCATCTTTCCTAGTGCTTGATTTCTTTGTGTTCTTTGCAACATTTTGCTGTGAGCACATCTTCTGCGGTAATTTTGTCTTTTTAATTTTCATAATCAGAACTATTGAGATATAATTTACATACACTAAAAAGTACCATGCATTTAATGGTACATTCCCATTATGGAACATTCCCAGTACCCAAAAAAGTTTTCTTTCAACCCCTTGCAGTCATTCATCCCACCCCAACCCTATGCAACCTTATGCAACCCTATCCCACCCCAAACCTATGCAACTACCGACAGCCTTTTTGTCATTATAAACTAGTTATGTCTTTTTCTAGAATTTCAGATAAGTAGCTCCATACAGTATGTACTTGCTTGTTTCTGGCGTCTTTTACACAACATAATGCTTTTGAGATTTATCCATGTTTAATGTGTTATCAATTATTCATTCCTTTTATTACTGAACAGTATTTCATTGCATGGATATAATACACTGTGTTTACCCCTTCACTAGTTGATGGACACTTTGCTTGTTTTTTTTTTTTTATTTTTTTCACTTTTTTTCTTCTGTGAACATCTGTGTTCATCTTTATATATGTCTGCAGACATATAATTTCTGTTGAAAAAATACCTAGGGGTAAAATTGTTGGGTAAGGTAACAAACATCTCTTTTATTTTGTGGAAGATTGCCAAACTGTTTTCCATAGTGGTTTTGCCATTTTATATTCCTACCAGCAACGTATGAGGGTTTCACTGCCTCTTTACTGCTTCTTAGCCCAAGCTTGACATTGTTAGTCTCTTTTATCCTGTGGGCCACAGAGCTCCAACTCCCACCTACCATTGTTTGTTCCTGCTTGCTTTCCAGCTCCTGGAAACTGAACTTTCTTCTTTTGAAACTCAACTATATAATTTTAATAGTTTTTCTATAATCCTATGTATTTGTAACAAAGGGGTGTGTTTTCCAACATAAGCGCCACCTGCCATTTTGACTATAAGTGTAAGTGTTCAAAAATTTGCACATGATGAATCTTCAGGTCAAAGACATTCCATGACTTGAACAGAATAGAAAGTGATTACTGTGGCAGAAGAAAAGTGATAGTTTGTAAATAAATAAAGTTTTTGTTGAGCTTTGATTAATCATGAATTGAAAGTTTTCATTCATTGGGGCGCCTGGGTGGCACAGTCGGTTAAGCGTCCGACTTCAGCTCAAGTCACGATCTCGCGGTCCGTGAGTTCGAGCCCCGCATCGGTCTCTGGGCTGATGGCTCAGAGCCTGGAGCCTGCTTCCGATTCTGTGTCTCCCTCTCTCTGCCCCTCCCCCGTTCATGCTCTGTCTCTCTCTGTCTCAAAAATAAATAAACGTTAAAAAAAAATTTAAAAAAAAAAAAGAAAGTTTTCATTCACTAGGTCACAGCAGAAAGTAAATCTAGCTCGAGTGCTGCAAGAGTATAGCATATAGTATTTGCCATTTGATAAATGTTAATAAATGTTTTCGAGATGATTATAAATGGCAGATGTGCATTGAAAGATCACTTTTTCAAATAAATATTGGAAGAAAAGAGTAGAAATTTAAAATACAATCGAGAAATTCAATAGTATTGTTTTCAGGTATGTAGAGAATTAAGTTTGAGGCTTAGGGAAACCCATCTATGACCTTTTAATGGCAATATTTAAATTTATAATTCGTATGTTGAGTTTTTTTATATTGCACATGATTTGCTAATGTGTTTGCTCTCTAAAGTTCTGTATCCTCACTGTCTCCCCTGTCAAGTTTCACAAAGATCATTTTATTCAAAAAAATTTCTGAGTAAAACACTAGTCCGGCCCATATCCTGACTTTGCTTGTTATAGTTTTAACCACTGGTGAAATTGCCATATTTCATAGTGCTTGTTTCTTCACTTATTAAAACAACATTCATTTTCTAAGGATGCTTACAATAACAAAATTGGGTGTCCTTGACAAAACTGTGGGATCTAAACAGCATTTCTCTTTTGATTTTTGTTAAATAAATTGATTATTTTCTTTAAACAAATTTTTTAATGTTTATTTATTTTTGAGAGAGAGACAGACAGAGTGCAAGTGGGAGAGGGGCAGAGAGAGAGGGAGACACAGAATCTGAAGTAGGCTTCAGGCTGAGCTGTCAGCACAGAACCCAATGCACGACTTGAACTCACGAACCATGAGATCATGACCTGAGCCAAAGTTGAACACTTAACCAACTGAGCCACCCTGGTGCTCCTAGATTGATTATTTACGAAGTGGGAAGTGTCAATCAATGTCAATTGCATTTTCTCCTTCAGGTTTAGCTAGACATTGCTCCAATATTATCCAACTTATTTAAACATTTGGGATCATTACTGCTACATCTGTTTCCAAATTCTGGGCAAAATACAGAAATAAATGGATATTAGAAGTACAGTTAGGTAATTTGCGCATATAAATGTCTAGTCCATTTATATCAGTCCTAATATGTCTCCCTTAATTTAATGTAAGCCTAAGTGCCTTGAATCGATAGAAAAGGAAAAAGATAAAACAGCATTATTTATAAGCACCAAAATACCCCATGAAAGATCAGGATCAACAGTTTAAATTTTGATTAAATGACCCCTTGAAAACAAAAGGTAGCTATTGGCTGAGCCTCAATCGTAGATAAGCCACGACACTTAGATAATTATAAGCTGGTTCATACAAATAATACGAAGTTACTAATATAATGAAGTCTGCTGCATTATAAATTGTTACTGGGTAATTTTGGAGTAAGTATAAATGCAGCATCTGCCACATTCATCCATCTTGAGTACATGTTATATGGTGAAATGAAATATGAAGACTCCTTAAAACTTGAAAATTTAGGCTAAACGCTCCCAAACTACTTACCATTCTACATTTTAACCCTGAAAATCCAATTTCTTTTCAAGTTTTTCCTTCTTCTCCACTAGTAGCATTAATATAACTTCGATATCTAGATAATTTGTGTAATAAATCATTAAAATTTAAAAAAATGACTCTCAAATGGATTCATTCACAAAACATGAAGCCATTCTCAGCATGATGTTGTTAGGAACTAAATCCTGGAAATGTTTTCTAACATTATTCTTTGATAAATACTGGTTGATAAGGAATAAGCAATTTGAGTTTATAACTTTAAAGGATTTTAAATAAAATTTAAATTTAATTTTTAATCAAATAATCCTACTCATCAACAGAGTGGAAATAGAAATAAGTATTGGAGGAGCAGTCTTGCAGGAAAAAATATTTTTAATAGCCTTTTGGCATAAATGTTTCCTGAGACTGTGGCTTTCCTTTTATGACACTCAGCCATTTTTAGGATTGTCTATATGTATATCTTAAAAATTAAAAGCATTTGGGGTGTGTGGGTGGCTCAGTCGGTTAAGCATCGGACTTTATACCTCTTGTCATGATCTCATGGTTCATGACTTGGAGCCCCATGTCGGGCTCTGTGCTAACAGCCAGAGCCTGGAGCCTACTTCAAATTCTGTGTCTCCTGCTCTCTCTGCCCCTCCCCTGCTCACGTTCTGTCTCTCTCTCTCTCAAAAACAAATAAACATGAAAAAACATTTTATTTAGTTATTTTTTTTTTCAACATTTATTTATTTTTGGGATAGAGAGAGAGACAGAGCATGAACGGGGGAGGGGCAGAGAGAGAGGGAGACACAGAATCGGAAACAGGCTCCAGGCTCTGAGCCATCAGCCCAGAGCCCGACGCGGGGCTCGAACTCACGGACCGCGAGATCGTGACCTGGCTGAAGTCGGACACTTAACCGACTGCGCCACCCAGGCACCCCGAAAAAACATTTTAATTAAAAGCATTAGCCCCAAAATAGCCTGTGCTTTGGTTGTGGTGACAATAATTGAGATACAGCTTGATTATCATCAGAAGAAGGCTGCTGTACTCACAATGTGGAACATCATGCAGCTACTGAAAAAATAAGTTACATCTGCTTATAGGATCCTTGTATAATGTCTAGGACAACCATTTTTGTAAAAAAACAAAAAAATAAGATAATACATACAAAAGCACACACACATGCAATTGATTATAAGTAATAAATATGTGTTTGTAAGACCATAGAAAAAATATTTGGTGTGATACACATCAAACTGATGTGACTGGCTATCTCAAGAAGAGTAGAAAACTACTTTTTTCTTTATTCACCTTTTACTTTTTAATTTTTTTTAGCTGTACTAAAAACTACATGTTACATTTATAATTTATAAAAAGGAATGAATCAAACCATATCAGAGGGAGGGAGGCCCTGCAAGTAACTACAAAGAGGACTGGGTCAAAATTAAAAATGGGCTATGTCTTATGGAATAAAATAAGACATTCTAATTCTTTCCAGCAGTTAGTACTAGTTCAGTCACTTTGCTGGGATTGGGGAGCAGTCCCTAATCTGTGGTCAGTGGTAAGGGAAAGAAGCACTTCAGCTTCTCTAAAGGCCACCAGAGCAGCTACTGGAACAAGATATAAATGACTAGGAAGAAAACAATCTGGGAATTAAATTAGGGAAGAAGTGAAAATACAGGAGGTGAAAATACAGAGAGCTAGATGCATGACGGAGGGTAGTTGCTGAAAAACAGAGCAACCCAGGCAGCTCCTATGAAGCAGCAGAGTGGAAAGCTAGTCAAATGGCATGCCAAGGAAACACAGACAGCTGTCACTTTGTTAACAAATAATATCACTTAGTTAACAAATAATATAAAGTTTAAGAATGCCGACTTAGATCGGTGTGGGTTTGAATTCTAGACTCACCACTGTTCACATAACTTGAGGTAAACTATCTTCTCTATATTTCAATTTTTCTCAGATGTAAAATGGAGACAAATTACTTTTTTATAGGGTTTTAGTTGTGTTTAAGTGAGATGATCCATGTAAAGTTTTAAAATTCACACAGTTTGACACATAATAAGTTCTTAAAAACACTGGCTGTTATTGCTAGAAATGATAAAGATCACTTAAAACATGAGTAAAAATTTGGAGTGTAGAATAATAAAAATTAAAGAAAAGTAATTTAAAAACAAGTTGGTGGGACAAGAAAATCTAGAAAAACTATTATTAATAATTTTGAGTGATGGCATGTGTAGAGAGACTCAGCTAAATGCACCCAGAAAGTGCATTTTCAATAGAAGATATGGTTGAGGTATCATATATCAAAATGAACTCCACTTGGCTTTTATTAATTGCTTATGTCATCACTAGACTGAAATACAATCTGTTATTAAATTGACATCATGTCAGTTCTGTTTTCTTCAAAGGAAATATAAGCATGTTGCCCTTTAGGCATATTCTTATCAACACATAGCTGATTTCTTTCTAAAGAATATTCATTCAAATGTGAGGGGGAAATATTCTTCAGATCTCAAAACTTTTAAAACTTGGAATGGCATTTTAATAACTAATCTTCCTTGAAAATGGCTGATACAAGATTGTAAGAAGACACCATGACGATTAGTGATGGTGAACCATTAGGCTATTTGAAGAAACATACGGATGAACGCCCTAAAGTTGAATGATTATGAGCACCTATTTACAACAGGAGTTAGCAACCTAGACAGCAAATGTGGGAGGCAAACATGGTCAGGTCCAAGTTTTAGGAGGCTTTCACCACCTGTAAATGAAATGAATGGACCACAAAACTGATAACAAAACAGCTTGTCATTTTCAGCCCAGGTAACATAGACAATTTAAAACCTGATAGGTGAAGATCAAGCATTGCCACATATGTAATAAGCTAGTATGTTCCAGTCTCTTTCCCACCTCTCCACAACCCCCAACTCTGCTGACTGTGTTTTCAAAAAGAGTGTAGTTTTTATGCATGTTTCTTTTCTTATTTGGTGGAATCACTTCCTATTTTGACAATTCAAGGAGTAAATGATAATGTAGCCCATTTCCCTGAAATCAAGGCCTCTATTTTGCATAACACAATGAAGTTTTTAAACAGGAAAAGGAAAAGGAAGAATTTAATTAGTGGGGAAGTTTGAAAATATACTTTAAAGAATATCCAGGAAAGGAATAAGAGCATTTGACATCCTCTAGAGATCCTTCCTATATAACTAAAGCATATGAAAAAAGCAGATGTTACCAATGGAAAATACAAAGCTGAAACACCCCACAATCACCCACCAAACCACAGGGAATAGTTCACAGGGACCAGGAACTTCTTATGTCAGGGGAATTCTCTGGGAAGCCAAATAAATGTAGATAATTCTCAGTAAAAAGGTTATGATATTAGGTCTAGAAATATACATTTAGGGAATTGATTTCTCTGAAAAAGAGGCTGAGGATTATATTAGGACCCTGAAATGAGGCCAGGTCATCATTAGAAGAAACCCAAATTAATGTTCAATAATTGAAGCTCTCCAATTTACATTAGATTCTGTAGTCTTAAAGTGAGTAGGACCCAGGTGATCCAAGATGTTTTCAAGACCACTTCAAACTCTAGTCCAATTCTGTGGCAGCCTCTCGTCAGACAAAATAATATTATCTAGTAACCATTTCCTTGCCATAGCTCAATTATCAATAAGAAAAGGACATAGGTGACTACAGTACAATACTTTATAGATGTTATTTCCATACAAGTTGTTTCCAAAGGCAAGAATTAAAAGCAGAAAATAATACCCAAATTGTCAGGAACTGAGTGTCTCAAAAGTATGGAGAAATGAGCTCCTAATACATATGGAAATGAGTTGTTGTCAAGTGTTTCATATTTATTTTATTTATTTTATGTGGGGCTCAAATTCATGACCCCCAAGATCAATGGTCACCTCTTCCACAGATTGAGCCATCCAAGTGCCCTGAGTTGTTGTCAAGTTTAATAATGAGGTTTTATTAGTTAAAGAAAACATGGAGCTCTCAGGTGGCTCAGTCAGTAAGCATCTGACTTTGGTCAGGTCATGATCTCTCAGTCCATGAGCCTGGCATTGGGCTCAGAACCTGGAGCTTGCTTTGGATTCTGTGTCTCCCTTTCTCTCTGTCCCTCCCCCTTATGTGCTCTGTCTTTCTTTCTCTCTCACAAATAAACATTAAAAATAAATGAAAATAAGTTATAGAAAACACTGAAGAAAGTAAGAAGAATCTGTTAAACTGACTTGCATTATTTTCTTACCCGAATAAGCAGAAAATAAAGAACTGTTAGAACTTTTCTATACACAAAAATTTTAAAACATGCAAGTTTAAATAGGATTTAATGCTATTAACAGCTTCTTTCCCTTATATTGGAAACAGTCTTCTTTGATCCCACACAGAAGAGTAGCCTTTTTACTTATTTTTTTTAATGTTTACTTATTTTGAGAGAGAGAGAAAGAGAGCATGAGCAGGGGAGGGGCAGAGAGAGAGAATCCCAAGCAGGCTCCACTCTGTCAGCGCAGAGCCGGACGAGGCTCTCCATCTCACGAACCGTGATATCATGACCTGATCCAAAATCAAGAGTAGGCCGCTTAACCCACTGAGCCACCCAGGTACCCCAAGAATAGCCTTTTTAAAATGTGAAATGATTATGAACGTTAACTCACACTGTTTAAATGTAATTAATTACAAACAATCATCATTCTATGGTATTATTTATTGCTCAGCGTTTCACAGTGCTTTCAAAGTAGTCTTGGAAATAGGCAGACTAAGAGTCGTCATTACTAGAACAAGGGCAAATAAGGTCATGTTTATACCCATTATGCCTGTTTGCATGATAATCATGCTGCCACATGCCTACTGGTATCAGACATTGTTCTAAGTGCTTATTAAGTTTTATCTTGTTTGATGTTCAAACCCAGGACTTTGAATAACTTGCCAAAAATTACATAGCTGGTGGATAGCAGAGCCCAGATTCAAACGCCCATCAGTCTGACTCTAAAGCCTGCATCCTTTCTCCTAAATTGCACTGTCTTGTGAGGTGATTTGTTCAACAAATACTGAGAGAACTAACTCCTTTTTTGTATATATAATATCTTATAAATAATGGGAACTTCCAGTATTTTGTAAGTATTTTTAAAGTAAGTCACTTTAAAAAAATATCCTGGACTAGTGAATGAATGAATGAATGAATGGTCAACTAACTCATATCCAGAATCAGGTAGACCATCTCTCAACTTTCTCAGATAGATAATGTATTTTTAAACATCTTCAGAATAGCGGAATTCACAGTTTCATTTGGCAACCAATTTATGCTAATTTTAAACTAAGTACTTTACACAGTAAAACTCTAAAACAGTGGCCCCATTTCTTAGAAATCTTGAAATAAAACAAAAAAAAAGTTGTATAGAGAAACTATTTCTTAGAAATATGAAACTTAACATTTAGCTATTTTCCTAATGTAAATCTAATCAAAATCATTTATATTTTTATTCCAATTAAATGCAATTATTTGGAGTTAATTGCATCCCAAAATTGTGGAACAAGCTATTTTCTGAATATGGTCAGCCTTCACACAGAACTCTCATAATCTACAATGAGTTGAAAGAGATATTTTGAATTCACGTAGCTCACAGAATGATCCACTAATAGTTAAGATGTTTCAGTGAAAACTATAAATATTTCAGTCATATGCTGAGCCACCTAATATCAACACTTTTTTTGAATTTCACAGAATTTCTCACTTTCTTTTTTTTTTAAATCTTCACCAAGAATAGATAATCATGAACAGAATCAGCTGAACAGTTGCTAAACCTAAAAAAGAAAATATTATCCAACAATTCACTTTTAAGTTGGCAAATTGAAAAATGCTTTATACATTTAGCCATCACATGCTACCATTAGGCCACAACTCAGAAGTGGTCATTATAGATCAAGTGACAGAAACAATTCTCCTGTCCAAACATGACAGTTTTCCATTACAAAGAAATACTCTTGATTTTCACCCAGGGCTTTCTTGGAAGGCAGATTGTGTCATGACATGAAGTACTGTGCATGTGCTCACCCTTGAAAGTACACTCATATGCTGCCTCCTTGGGAACTCACCCAGAAGACCCCTCTCCCATCCCTCACACCAGACCAGTCACTCCCTTTGCTCTCACCCAAAGGACTCCGTATTTTGTTAGGTTGTAACAAGTATGTGTTTTCTTCCCTCTAGTGTGGAATTTAGGGCTGCAGAAAGGATATCTTAGTATTGTTCAAATATTTGTAGATAGAATTTGTTTTCCTTACATTCTCTTCTACAAACTAAACATACAAAACGTCTCACTATTCCCCATATATGTTTTCCAAGTCCCTGCTCACCACCCCCTCCTAATATTGTTGCTCGACAAAGCACCCCATGCCTCAAAAATAGCATCCAACATTGAAGTCAAATCTGTTTATTTGCCACTGGCCTACAGGGCTCTCCAGTTAATGCCATTAAAATAACGTGGGAGAAAAACGATCTTATAAAATGTTTCTCTAAACAAATATCTTGGATAGTATATAAGATAAAGTCATTCTAAAGACACATTACATGGTTCCCACATTCCAGGAATTGTGCTGAAAACTTGAGATCCTGCCATAGGCACCCTCAAGGAGAATCTTTTTGTGTAGACAGAACGTATTAACACGTGTCACACATAAATGGAGGTTTTATAAACAAATACTTTAGGGTTACTTGGGGCTATAAAAATATAACAAACTTTTTTTTTCCTTAGGACTTTTTGAGACTTCTAATATTCTAATATGCATTGTGACTCTCCAAGACTCAGAATATAATACATATTATTTCCCAAATTCACTCGACGATACCACAATTTTCACAATAGTGAAAACATCCTATAGAAGCATTTCATGAGAATACTTTGTGAAATAACCTTTAGAGTTTATAACCAAGCAAAAAGATAATTGTGGTTTAGGAAAATAAGAGCTTGGTACCTTCACAGTGTGGAATACAAGTACAAAGGAAGTTTTAAAGGACAGAGGGAGTGAGGGAAATCTTCCAAAAGAAGTGATACTTCTGGGTCGCCTGGGTGGCTCGGTCAGTTTAAGTGTCTGACTCCTGATTTCACCTCAGGTCATGATCTCACGGTTCCTGGGATAGAGCCCCACGACAGGCTCTGTGCTGACAGTGTGGAGCCTGCTTGAGATTCTCTCTCTCCCCCCACTCTCTTCCTCTCAAAATAAGTAAATAAATTAAAAAAAAACTTTAAAAAGAAGTGATACTTCAAATAAATTTCAAGGACAAGTCTAAGTAAGTTATATAAGAAGAAGGGAGTCACTGGTGGGATTTTAAGAAAAATTCTTCAGGCATGGGGAAAGCCCAAAGTGGCTTACTGGGCACAGTGGTGTTCCATGGTCAGAACTGCAGACACATCTATGTTAACTGGAACAGGCATATGAAAACGGCAACAACAGCACTTCCAGTGAGAACCTAGCTATGAAATTCAGGAATCCTCTCTCACTCTGCTCTTCCAAAAAGTATACAGAACCAACAAGAAGAGCAAATAAAAATTAAATAAAGATACTTTCAGAGAAGCTGAGAAACATATAATCTGCAGGCCCCTGAATATAACTATGAATTGACAAAAACAATTAAGACTGGGTAGCAGCAATATGAGAGTTAATGATGAGAAGAAAGTGGGGCATGTCAGTTTTGGAGTGGATCTCCAAAAGCACCTGCAAACATACAGCTTTCAAAAGATGAAAGACTCATGCTGAAATCCAAAAACTGCAATCCGTTTTTTTTTGCAGAAAGGGTTCAGGGACTGTGTTGAGCAATGCAGGTAGCAGTTAGACTTAGAATAGCAGATGTGGGACTCTACAAAAGAATCTAAAAAAGAATCAGAAATCTTCTTGCCATATTTTCAGGAAGCAGGAAGCTGCTCTTTGGCAGAAAATGAGGAGAAATGTTCTAAGTGGTGATCACTGTCTCTATTTAACTGGAATGGAACCTACAGAAAATAGATTTTCTAGGAATGTCCAACCCATTTAATAATGACTAAATTAATGGAAAAGAAACAAGTACAAAATCAAAACAAAGACAGTATAAAAAAAAAAGTACCTGAAAACTCACTAGAAAAGTGTAACCAAAAAGAATGAAAATAAACAGAGTAACCCTACTATGTGTTAAATAATATTCTAAAGCTTTAATAATTAAAACAGTGTGGTAGTGGCACGTAATTAGATAAAGAAAGAGATTGGTAAATTCAGAAACTGACTCAAACGCACATATGAATTCAAAGATACTTCAGGCTTTGTTGCAGATCACCACAATATTTCAATAAAGTGAATCAAATGAGTTTTTTGGTTTTCCAGTGTGTACAAAAGTGATGTTTAGGGAGCACCCCTCTGTTTGCTAGATAGCATGCTGCCTGATTCATGAATCATTTAGTAAAGTCAATTAGACCTTTAAAATTTACTGGGTTGAAATTTTGTTACTTAACAGATTTGGTGGCAGCCACAGGATTGGAATCCAACTTCCAGCAGCATTTAAGATCAACAGAGAGACGTGGGTACGGTATCCATGAACCCTCTGGATTCACTGTCTCTCTTACTGTTTTTTAGGTTTATAGCTAAGTTCCTCTTGGTTCTGAGTTCACTGTTTTTTGGATTTGAGCTCTTGATCTAATTGACTCTCCTTTGCAAGGCAAGTCAGCTTGAGCTGGCAGATGGTTACGCCTGGAGCCCAATTGAGCTGGCACATTTACCTGGAGCTGAGCTGAGCTGGCGGTGTTTCTCAGAGCCCAACTGAGCTGGCAGAAGAGACTGCCCAATGCCAGGTCCCTTGCTTTTTCAGACTGATTCCTGGGTGGAAAACTTCAGCCGGGTTCCAACGGAATTGTCGTTGGTAAGCACAGGGTCTTCTTGTGGCCAGGATGCATTACTGTCATTCCATTAAGGTACACACATTTGTCTTATTTTGTATAGATAAAGGTTATTCCTAGTGGGGGATCTTGGAGGCCAAAAAGCCACAAAAATTGGTAGGCACCAATTGAGAATTTAAAGGCTATTAGAGGGCTCACCACCTCAAGAAGACTCCTGTGACATGATAAGTTTATCACAGAATGGATTAGATTGACAGCAGGTCACCTGCCAACCTCAAAAAAACATCTATGCCACGAGGTACGCTGTAAAACATGCACAATCCCCAACCGCACAGCACATCCCTTTTAGGTATTAACTCCAAGAAACCCAAAGGCTTAGCTAATAAGTTCTTTAAATCCTAAAGAATCAAGGACGCCACCGTTGTCGCCCTTGCTTATTTTATGTCCAAGACCTAGGATACTGGAAGTTGCAGAAATCTATCACAAATGGCAAGATCTAAGCTTGTTGTGTGTACTGAGGAATTTGGTTGTGTAACCATCATGTTTGAGCCGTAAATTAATTCTGGACAAAAATGTGGTTCCACTCCATCTGTGGCTGGGGTTCTACCAAACTGCTGGCAGTCATCACAGGAATTACAACCTAGAAATACAATGGCCATTGTAGAGAAAATTCCAGTTAGATAAGATTATTTAGGAAGTGTACTTGAAAGCAGGGATTTCAAATTAAGCAAAATGAGATAATTATTCGATATTTTATTTTATTTTAATTCCAGTATGGTTAAATATATACTCAGGGCTCATCAAGATAAATGTACTCTTAATCCCCTTTACCTATTTCACCCATCTCCCCACCCATCTCCCCTCTGGTAACCATCTGTTCTCTATAATTAAGAGTCTGTTTTTTGGTTTGTCTCTTTTTCCTTTGTTCACGTGTTTTGTTTCTTAAATTCTATGGGGCGCCTGGGTGGCGCAGTCGGTTAAGCGTCCGACTTCAGCCAGGTCACGATCTCACGGTCCGTGAGTTCGAGCCCCGCGTCAGGCTCTGGGCTGGTGGCTCAGAGCCTGGAGCCTGTTTCCGATTCTGTGTCTCCCTCTCTCTGGCCCTCCCCCGTTCATGCTCTGTCTCTCTCTGTCCCAAAAATAAATAAACGTTGAAAAAAAAAAAATTTAAAAAAAAAAAAATTCTATATATGAGTGAAATTATATGGTATTTTTCTTTTTCCTACTGACCTACTTCGCTAAGCATTATACTCTCTAGCTGTACTCATGTTGCAAATCACAACACTTCATTCTTCTTTATGGCTGAATAATATTCCATTGTATATGTATACCACATCTTCTTTTTTTTTATTTATTTATTTTTATTATATGAAATTTATTGTCAAATTGGTTTCCATACAACACCCAGTGCTCATCCCAAAAGGTGCCCTCCTCAATACCCATCACCCACCCTCCCCTCCCTCCCACCCCCCATCAACCCTCAGTTTGTTCTCAGTACAAACCACAAATATTCTTAATGACATCTAGAATGGTGAATCTTTGGGGTGCCTGGGTGGCCCAATCAATTAAGCGTCCGACTTTGGCTCAGGTCATGATATCACGGTTCATGAGTTTGAGCCCCACATAGGGTTCTCTGCTGTCAGTGCAAAGCCTGCTTTGGACCCTCTATTCCCCTTCTCTCTCTGCTCCTCCCCTGCTCATGCTCCCTCTAACCCTCTCAAAATAAATAAACATTAAAAAAATAAATATGGACGCCTGGGTGTCTCAGTCAGTTAAGCGTCTGACTTTGGGTCAGGTCATGATCTCACAGTTTGTGAGTTTGAGCCCCACCTTGGGCTCTGTGCTGACAGCTCAGAGCCTGGAGCCTGCTCTGGATTCTGTGTCTCCCTCTCTCTCTCTGCTCTTCCCCTGCTCACACTGTCTCTCTCTCTCTCTCTCTGTCTCTCAAAAATAAACATAAATAAACATAAAAAACAAACAAATAAATAAATCATAGAATGCTGAATCCTTTCCAGAAGGTTTTCAGTTCACTCTGTTCAGACCCATCAGAGGAATCACTATCTAGAGCAGCTATGGCCTTATGATTTTTTTAAATAATAAGACTTGAAAGTTGAAATTACTTCTTGATCCATGGGTTGCGGAATGGACGTTATTTGAGGAGGCTGTTGTATATCTCCATCAGACCCCACAGATAAGAGAGACACTGTTAATGAGCAGTAATATTTGGAAAGGAACCATTTTTCCTCAGTACTAGTTCTCAACAGTGGGCTTAAAATATTCAGTAAACCATGTTTCAAACAGATGTACTGTCATTCAGACTTCGTTGTTCCACTCATAGAACACAGGCAGAGTAGATTTATTATAATTTTTGAGGACCCTAGGACTTCCAAGAATGGTGAATGAGCATTGGCTTCCACTTAAAGTCGCCACTGCATTAGTCGCTAATAGAGTCAGCATGTCCTTCGAAACTTTGAAGCCAGGCATGGACTTCCTTCTCTGTGTATGTAAGTCCTAGGTGGTATCTTCTTCCCATATAAAGCTGGTTATTTCCTTTACATTGAAAGCTTCTACATTGAGTGTAGCTACTGCCATGAATTATCTTAGCCAGATCTTCTACATCAGCCCTTGCTGCTTCGTCTTGTATTTTTGTGCTAGGAGATGGCCTCTTTCCTTAAACCTCATGAACCATCCTCCACTAATTTGTCTTTTACAGCTCCTTACCAACTCTCTCGACCTTCACAGAATTGAAGAGAGTGAAGGCCTTGCTCTGGTGTCACCTTTGGCTTAAGGGAATGTTGTGGCTGGTTTGATCTTCCATTCAAACCACTAAAACTGCCTTCACATCGGCAATGAGACTATTGTACTTTCTTATCACTTCTATGTTCACTGGAGTAGCACTTTTCATTTCCTTCGAGTACTTTTCCTTTGCGTTCACAACTTGAGTGCCGCAAGAGGCCTAGCTTTCAGCCTTTCATGGCTTTTGAGGTGACTTCCCCAGTAAGCTTAATCACCCCTAGGTTTGGACTTAAAGTGAAAGCCATGCAATTCTTTCACCTGAACATTCAGAGGCCATTGCAGGGTTGTTAGTTGGTCTAATTTTAATACTGTTGGGTCTCAGAAAACAGAAAGGCCTGAGGAGAGGGAAAGAGAAGGGGAACAGCTGGTTGACAGAGCAGTCAGAATGCACATAGTGTTTACCGATTAAGTTCACTGTCCTATGTGGGCGTGGTTCGCCCCAAACCATCGCAGTAGTAACATTAAGGATCACTGATTACAGATCACCGTAGCAAATATCAAAATAAAAAAGTCTGAAATATTGCTAGAATTATCAAAATGGGACCCAGAGGCAGGAAGTGAGCAAATGCTGTTGAAAAATGAGACTGCGAAACTTGCTCAATGCAGGGCTGCCACAAGCCTTCGGTTTGTATAAAATGCTGTATCTGCAGAGTGCAGCCGAGAGAGGCACACTAGAACAAGGCGTGCCTGTATATGGCTCGGGTGGCATCTCAAGTCAGGGAGATAAGGAGGGATGGTGTAAATAAATGGTCTGCACACAGCTGGGTTCACTAAAAAAAAAAAAAAAAAAAAAAAAAAAAGTCAAATCTATACCTCACATCATACACCCAGATTAATTTCAAATACCAACCACTGCTAAAGAAGCTATAATAGTCCAGACATCACTCGTTGTCAGCCGTCTGGGAGGACAGTTGATTCCCATCACTGGATATTTTCACACTTTTTGATATTTGCAAATCTAATGGTTAGAAGCATGGTATCTTCTTGTTTTAAATTTGCATTTCCCTGATGACTGCAGTTTAAACAGCTTCTCGTGTGTTTATTGACCATCTGGATTTCCTGTTGTGTGAAATTGCCTGTTCGAATCTTTTACCCACTTATTTCTATTTGGTTATTTGTATTTTTCATATTGATTATTTTAGGGTTTCTCTTTACTTCCTAGAAAACAGCATATTTTTGTGGGGCAGTTATTTTCTTCTGTGTTAGGGCTTCTCTTTTCATTTTATATGTGGCTTCTCATGTGCACCTGTTTATTATTTTGATGGAATCAAATTGTCATTCTTTTCCTTTGTGATTTTTGCTTTTGGGGTTTTGTTGAAGAGGACTTCCTGACCTCAAGGTCACAAGGATATTCTCCTGTATTCTCTTATGAAGAAGGAGAAAGAAAAAAAAAGAGGAGAAAGAGGAAAGGAAGGATAAGTGGGAAAAAAAGCAAACACTTGAGTTTTTAAAAAATAGAAGTGCTGGAAATAATATGAGAAAATTCCTTTTGTAATTTTAAAATGAGGTGACTTTTCTAAAAATGACTCAAAAACTCTAAGTCCTAAAATTAAAAATTGATAAATACTTTAGACTTTTTTAAACTTCTGCAGCAAAGCATACCATAAGCTGACAAACTGATGACAAATTTGTAATTTGTATCACAGACCACGCTCCATAACATAAAAAGAGTGCCTAGAAAACAATTAGAAAATATAGTGACACAATAGAAAATTGTCAAAATACTATTAATAGAGAGTTGATAGAAAATGAAATACAAAGTACAATTTAATTGTACAAAGTGCAACGTACAACTTAATTGTACAATGAGACAAATGCCAAGTTAAAATAAGCTATGAGTCCATTTTCGTCTAGGAGATTAACAAAAATGAAAATTTCGATTACATGGTCTACTGACAAGACAGTGGGGAAACGGTCACTCTCACTCATTGCTAGTAGAAATGTAAATTGCCACAATGCCTATGGAAAGCAATTTGGGAAAAAATTTAATTACAAATACATATACTTTTTTGCTAAGTAGTTCTACCTCTGTGAATGTATCTTACACTTACACATGTGAAAATAAATAATATTATTCATTGCAACATTGTTTGCAAAAGCAAAGGACTAGAATGTTCTATCATTGACAGGGATTAGATTAGAAAAATTACAGTATGTCTAAACAACAGCAATCTGTGCACCAATAAAAAACAGTGAGGAAGCTTTCTATACATAAACATCTGTGAAATGTATTGTGAATTGAACAAAGCAAGGTGGGAAAAAATTGGGTAGGAGGCAAATTTTGCTTAAAGAAGTGGAAGACAGGAATATATATTTTTATTGGCCGGTATTTGCCTGAAGTAACTGGCAAATTACAAAATTAATGACAGTGGTTACCAGTGTGTGAATGACAGGGCAAGGAAAACAGGAAAAGCAGATTGATGGAAGGCAGTTTTTTTTTTTTTTAATTTTTTTTTTCAACGTTTATTTATTTTGGGGACAGAGAGAGACAGAGCATGAACGGGGGAGGGGCAGAGAGAGAGGGAGACACAGAATCGGAAACAGGCTCCAGGCTCTGAGCCATCAGCCCAGAGCCTGACGCGGGGCTCGAACTCACGGACTGCGAGATCGTGACCTGGCTGAAGTAGGACGCTTAACCGACTGCACCACCCAGGCGCCCCAGTTGGAAGGCAGTTTTTGCAGACTTCACATACTTCCATGTTTGTTTTCTAATTTTTGAAAGATGATTTTGTTACCTATTGAATTAATTACATTTAAAAAATCAGTTTGGTGGCTCAGTCGTTGAAGCGTCCGACTTTGGCCCAGGTCATGATCTCACAGTTCTTGAGTTCAAGCCCCGCATGGGGGTCTGTGCTGACAAGCTCAGAGCCTAGAGCCTGGAGCCTGCTTTGGATTCTGTGTCTCTCTCTGCCTTTGCCCCTCCCCTGCTTGTGCTCTCTCTCTCTCTCTCTCTCTCTCTCTCTCCCTCTCTCTCTCTCTCCCTCTCTCTCTCTCTCTCAAAAATAAATAAACATTTTTTAAATAAAAAAATAAAAAATCAATTTACTCAAAAATAAAATTAATAATATTGATTTAGTTTAAAAAAAAATAGAAGCCAAACAGTGAAGACTGTACCTTTAACTATCTTTCTACCTGTGTCAAGGTTTGAAAAGTCACACTTTTTAGAAACGTGGTAAGGAAATGTTGACCCTTAAAAAAGTTCCAGTACGCTGCTATGTTTATGTGCCAAAACAAATGAAATTTCCTGAGATATTTCAGGACAGATATTATAAATTTAAAAATGCTTTTTCTAAAGTAGACTATGAAGAGATGAAATAATTTATGGTAAGCTGGAGCAGTGAAAATATTCCATGCAATGCAAAAATGTCAACTTCAAAATTACTCTGAATATCACATATAAAGAAAAAAACCCCAAGTTTGCCATTAAATGATCAACTGACAACTCAAAGCAGAATATACCGAAATGCCTAACATTTTATTATCATATCTATTTCTCGCAATTCAGAAAAACCATAAAGAATATCATCTAAATCTGTAATTTAATGCATAACACTGTAACACATTTCTAAAGTAAGTTTTAAAATGAGTCAGCCTTATGAGTCTGAGTGACATTTTGTCACTGATTTAAAGGAAAATGCTGCCTCTGTTAAGATCTTATAATACATATAATAAAGAAAAACACAGTATAAGTTTAGACAAATTTGAGAACTTTATCACCTTACCATCAGGGTGTTAATGCATATGTAAGCACAAATATTTGAACTATTCCTTTCATTATGTCAGATGACAAGAAAGGTGCCTGAAAATTGTCTTATTTGTTCAGGTAAATGAAGTAATGTCAGATCTAGGAGTGATGTCCTTATCATTATAGGATCTAGATGTCAGAGTATCATGGGCTAGAATAACGTTTGTAATGGCATGAAAATGAAATATTTCAACATTGATGTTTTCCCTGAAAGGATTTATTTTCATGGTTACTCTTTTGCTGTCAGACTAGCTAGCTGGCTTATGGGTCTCACCTACAAAAACAAAACTCTGAAAAAAAAGTGTCTTTAATTAAGTACAGCAAAGGTAAAGAAACAAAGGGAGTGTTAAAAATGGAGAGATGAGTGAGGAAAGATGTTAATTGGGGCCGACCTTCTGTTTGTTAACTCACCTGCAGTTTTAAGGGCTGAATTTTTATTATTCTCACAGAAGAGCATAGAAGGCACACGGGAATGAATGACCACAGGATGGGGCCAAAGGCGAGGACAGTTGAAACTCAGTGAGTGGCAGAACAAAAAGTAAAAGAATAAAAAAAAAGAAAAGAAAGAAAGAAAGAGAGAGAGAGACATTCTCAAGACATTTCATTACAGATTTTATGGAAATAATCTGATTTAGTCTTCATTGACTTTTCCTAAATCTTCACATTTTAATACATTTTTTTAAAAAGTAATTAATTTTAAGAGGTGAGTGGGGAGGAAGAATGCCCAGTACATGGGTCCCAATCAGCACAAGTCCTGCTTGTTCTTGGCCTGCAAGGTACTTGGCCTTGAAGGCACTGTGGCTCCACCCAGGGCTTCAACTTGAACAGAAGGAGAGAAGCAGACTTAGCAGTGAGAGGGGTAATATATGCTACCATATGGCCAGATTCCTTTTATTTGTCAAGAGAAGATAAAAATCTGTATCATTCTTATGATACTGAAATATTTTTTTTAAAAAGTTGTAAACAGCCTTCAAACTAGTTGGCAACCTGTGTGCTTTAATGACAGCTAACCCTTGCACAAAACTTCTTACATGCCAGGCTATGTTCTAAGTACTTTACGTAGCGTCATTTCATCCACCAAACAACCACATGAGGTAAATCCTATTTTATCCCCATTTTTAAGATGAGTTAACTGAGACACACTTATGTCTATAGCTTGCACGAGGTCGCACAACTGGTAAATGGCAGAGGCAGAACCTGAGCTTCAGAACTTTGTTCCAGAGTTCAGACCCTCAAGCACTAAGTTATTCCTATAGGAAAATGTCCCCTTCAAAGAGCTGCTTATAAATATTCCATTAATTGTAGAACTGAATTCTATACTATACTGGCACTATGCTGATATTTTTCCATGGAATAATTTTTTTCATTCTTTTAAATCATTTTTTTTTATTTGGAAAACTTCACAAACCACCATTTCTTTTTTAATTCAAGCACAATTAACATACCGTGTTACATTAGCATCAGGTGTACAGTATAATGATTCAATAATTCTATGCATTACATCAGTGCTCATTAAGATTAATGTACTCTTAATCCCTTTTATCTATTTTACTCATCTCCCCACTAACCTCCCCTCTGGCAACCACCAGTTTGTTCTCTATATTTAGGGGTGGTTTTTGTTTGTCTCTTTTTTCCTTTGTTCATTTGTTTTGTTTCTTAAATTCTAACTATGAGTGAAATCATATGGTATTTGTCCTTCTCTGACTGATTTATTTCACCACTGTTTCTAAAGGGCCCAATTTGGAAGAGGGATATTTTGGAAAGGTAAGGTTATTATTAATTAAATATTTTCTAAAGGTAAAATTCATTTTGGAAAAAAATATTTTGTGTGTTTTAGCTACCATTTCCCATTTTTTATTGTGTAGCAAAATGCTACATGATAATTTTATATGTGCATATTTATATACACTTATACATGATTATACATGATTTATATATAATATACTATGATAGTGGTGTGCCTGTGTGGTGATAAGGCAAAAAATGTAAACAAGCAGCACAATTTGATACCTTTGACTTCAGTCAAGTTACCTAGACTCACTTCAGTTTTTCAGTTTTATTCAGTTTATTAATAAATTTTTTAATAAAATTTAAATTAAATTAAATTAAAAATAAAAATTATAAATAAATTTTTATTCAGTTTATTAATAAACTTTTCAGTTTTATTCAGATATAGTTGACATATCACATTGTGTAAATTTAAGATATACAGCAAGATGATTAGATTAATATATATATTGTGGAAGGTTTACAACACTAAGATTGGTTAATACATCCTTTACCTCATGTAACTATGATTTTGTTGTTGTTGTTATCATGACAACATTGAAGTTCTACTTTTACAGTACTATATTGTTAACTATAGTCACCATCCAATGCATTACATCCTTGGAACTTATTCATGTTATAACTGAAAGCATGTACACTTTGACCCACATTTACCCATTTTCCCCACCCTTCACCCTTTAACAACCACCATTTTGCTCTCTGTTTCTATGAGTTTGCTGTTTTTTAGATTCTACATGTGAGTGAGATAGATTGTACATTATTTGTCTTTCTCTGTCTCACTGACTTCAGTTAGCATAATACCCTCAAGTTCCATCCTTATGGTCACAAATAACAGGATTTCCTTCTTTTTTATGGCTGAATAATATACCACATATATATCATATACACACACACATATATATACACACATATATATACACACATATATATACACATACATATATATCACATATATCATATATATCATATATATATATATCACATTTTCTCTTAACTTTTCATCTGTCAGTAGACACTTACATTGACCATAGATATCTTGACCATTGTGAGATATTCTGCAATTAACATGGGAGCACATATATCTCTTTGGTATAGTGGTTTTCTTCAGACAAATACCCAGAAATGGGATTGCTGGATCATATGGTAGTTCTCTTTTCAATTTTTTGAGGAACCTCCATGCTGTTTTCCATAGTGGCTGTGCCAATTTACATGTAAATTGATAGAGACTCTCTCAAGCTTTCATTCCAAGGTCTATTGTAAATTCAGAGAATTCATAGACATGGGTTACTCACTAGTGGTTTTACTTGCTCTTGGTTAGTATGGACTGTTTTCAGAGAGTTGGCTATTTGCCTTCCACTGGTATAAGCCTGTCCCATCATGTCTATAGACCTCATTATGTCTATAGGTCTCACATTTGTATCCATACCTCTTGGAGATGTAATTGTAAGAAAAACACCTGAAAAGTCCTTCCTGATAGAATGATCCTTTAGCAGGTCCAATTATTTCAAAAAACGTCTCTTGCAGAGTTCACTGTTGGTTGGGAAAGAAACATCTCTATTCAGTGTATACAAGAAGTAGTAGGTCCTCCATTTCTTCTCTAGGAAGGCTGCTCCTTTTTCATTATTAAAGTTCCATCTCTTCCTAACATTAGCTATGGGCTCACAGCTATCCTTTCTAAATCCAGATTCTGGCTTACCCCAGATCAAAACCTTCAAATTTCTCCTTACAGTAAGCAGGTGTGATTCCCTAAATTGCCACCATGAAGGATGTCAAACTCTTAATGTTCCTCACTGACATAAGGTAGTGGGAAGTACTATTTAACCCAAACACATACACATGATAGAAAGTCATAGTCTGTCCTGGGGTTTCCACTCCTACTCCATGCAGTTTCAGCTAGTAGAAAGCTGGTCATTTTTATTGTGCTAAAATCTAAATATTTGAGTCACCCCTACAACCTCCTCCTCGGACCTGGTTGTTCCAGCAATGGAGGGTAAGTGAGAAGAAGTTTGAGGACGTCATTAAGATTCAGTAGACTTTCAGACTCTCAGTTAATTTTCTTCCAACTGAGCCAGGACCACGGAGCCATAGTGAGCAGCATTGAACAGGAAGCCAGGCTTAGCTAGGTAGCACAGAGGTCTCAGAGAAAGCAAACAAAGCAGGGCTTTGTGAGGTGACAAAAAGGAAATGAGCAAAGTCACACCCTGAGCCCATCAGCCAGGCAGTCTAGTGAGCAGGAAACAAAGCCACGAGACCAATGGCCCCCAGTGGTGAGACTATACTGCACAGGTGATCAGAACAGAGCTAAGGTTGAGTTCTGTCCATGAAGCCACTTTGATGTATTCTAATTGCCTAGAGCAATGCTATAAGAAAATAAGGGAAGAGCCTTCCTACTTTTAAACATAGCCTATGGTTTGCAGAAGCTGTTTTTAAAAATAACATGAATCTGATCTTACAAAATATTTTCTGACATGAACAGAAAAATCTGTAAGTTGCTGCTAACAGTACTATTATGTTAGAAGAAGAAAAAATGAAAAGCAGATTAAAGATTAAACATTCTGCTCAGAACCTTTCTCTTACTAAGGATAAACCCAATCCTTTGGAAGTTGACCACTTTTTTTCCTATTCTCAAAATGCAGAAGACCTATGTTGATAATGAAGACTGTGATGGGATTCTGATCCAGGATGCTTCTTAAACAATTAGGTCTAAACAATATGGAAACTACATCGAACGTGAACATTAAGGATGTTGTAATCTAAATGTTGAGTAAAGTAAAGAAACAGGGTAATTTACAATTAAAAGTTAATCTTCTGAATAAATATTCTTGCCATGTGCATTTGGGAAAGGTAGTTGTACTTTTTAAAATAGGACTGCATGTCCGGATTATATTTTATAAGGACATGGGAAGATCTCATCCGAGTGTAAGCAAAGGAGAGTAGCCAAGACATCCCTTAATCAAAGAGAGACTGGAACAAGTATAGTGTATGTGGAGAGCTAACAGATGAAATCAGTGTGGGTAAAGTAGACTACATGTATTAAGGAGCAATGGAAAATCTATATAGGTCATGTAGTCCCAGACTTGGCTATGCGGCTGAAGAACTTGAAATTGATAGGTCAAGAGGACATTATAGTTTCTGTAATGGACGGATACGGGTGGGTGACACAGTGGGAGGGAGATGTTTTAGGAAGCCATGCAGGTTAGGCTTGGGCAAAGATGAGCTGATTTCTGCATATTGGACAAGGCTAAATCCATAATTCTGGCATGTTGTCATAAAGGTCTGACAATAATGGGATATTTGAAAAGGAAAAGAAAGGGTAAATTTGAGAAACATTAAGAAAAAACCCAAGTCCCTGACAGACTGAATATAGAAGAATAAGACAAACATAGCACATATAACTCCACCAATCCTTTATACATAAAAAGCCTATAAAATACTACTGGAAAACTGGGAGAAGAAGAGAGGCTGAGAAATGGGGCCCTGCACAGGGGTGGGGGTGCATCCTGATTTATTTTTCATATTGACTATATGATTCAAAGCAGAAACTATTGGCACTTAGCACTGGTTTTAGCATTAAAGAAACAACCTAGCCCTGGGGAGCTTTCACTGTATTTGGGCAAGAATGCAGGGCAGACCGTGGTATGAAACAAACACAAAGAAAATGAAATGTAAACACCTTGATAATGAATAAATGATATTTTTACCACTGAGAGGACTGAAAAAAAGGAATAACACAGGAAGTGGGGGCAGTGGATTAAAATGCCACAACTGGGAAGCAGGATGCTGAACCTTGAGTTATGTGTTGAGAGATTGGAGATAGAGGAAGAGGAGCTGAGTGGGAGCCAGACGCTGCGGGAATCTGCTGATCGGCGGGAATGTGGGCCTGTGGCTGGGGACGCTGCAAAAGTAAAAGTGATATTAAGTGACAAGAACAAGGGCCTGCCTTAGAGGGATGTTTGCAACATGAGGCAAACTGAAAGCAATATTTCTCCTGCTTTCTAAAATAAACGTTATCATGAACTCATCATGAGTTTGCTCTCATCCTATTCTCTGTGGGGATGGAGACCTTGTCGGAACTCTGTTCTGTTAAACACGCATACTCACACACACACTAATAATTGTAATAAACACTTCTCCTTGCAAAGTGCCACTCGCTGGAGTTGCTATAGGAAGTTTTACACTTAGGAAAATTTGTACAAGCAGGTAGATTTCTCCCTTTCAATCTATACAGTTCTCTTGGTGGCAGGGAGGGTAGGAGGTGGCAGAGAACACAGTAATAAAAACAAAAATCAAGTTACTGTACAAACCAGCATAGAAATGGGATTTTGTTAAAAAGTAAAGAGAATGAGGGGCGCCTGGGTGGCTCAGTCAGTTAAGGATCCGACTTTGGCTCAGGTCATGATCTCAGGGCTCGTGAGTTGGAGCCCCACCTTGGGCTCTGTGCTGACAGTTCATAGCCTGGGGCCTGCTTTAGATTCTGGGTCTCCTTCCCTTCCCCTCCCCCACTTGCTCGCGCGCTCTCTCTCTCTCTCTCACAAATAAATAAACATTAAAAAATTTTTTTTGAGTAAAGGGAATGAGAATATGCTTCATCAGCAATGAAGCTGACAGCAGCTACTAACCATGTGCTTTCTACCAGAACACAAAAACTAACCTATTAGGGTGTATGACCAAGTTTAGGTTAGAAAGTGCCTGAGTTCAAACAATGGCTTCTCCGTTTATTGCTTCAAAGACCAGAAAGTGATTTAATTGCCCTATATTCTAATTGTCTCATCTGTGAAATGGTGGTATTATTATCTACCTCATCCAGTTGTTGTTAGGATTAAGTTACCATTTGTAAATCACGTAGCACACTGGCCAACAGCAAAAGCTTATAAGTGTAATATAATTACCATTAGGAGATTTTCTTGCTACTTGCTTGAAAAAGGACTATTGGCAAATACTGTTTCCCATTTAATAATATTTTTGAAATGGAGATGATAGGTGTGGTGATGAGCCCTTTCTTGTTCTTGTTCTTGTTGGCTGACCCCGGAAGAAAGGGTTGTCAATCACCAACATTTTTAGGTTCTTGCCAATTTCCTCTTTAATTCTCTTGGAAAGACATTTTTAGGCCTAACAGATATTTAATATTCTTTATAGATAATTAATGTTTCCTTCATACTCTGCATTGTTTGGTTAGAATACATTCCACAACATTAACTGAGCACCTGCCATGTTCTGGGGATGGAAGCAGTGATACGGTTTCACATGTGGTTTCTCTACATGATGTCAAAACAACGGATACCTCAGTCAGAAACAAAAAGTCAATTCACAATTCGAAGTACGGCTTTGATAACACATATTAAAAACTATAAAACTAGCCTCGTATTAATGAGTATGTCTTTCGTGGGCAAAACACTAATTTACTTATGTAGATTTTTTTACAACATGATATGGAATTTCAAGTTATTGCATCATAATATCAACAAATAGATCATTCCAATCATGTGTCCTGAACAAACTAATACTGTACTGTGTCAAGGAATTTTGTATATCTGGAAATACATCCATACTTTAAGAAAGATCAGAGTCAATTATCAGTGTCCTCTTTCACCATTGTCACAATGTGCTATTGTTTGTATGTAAAATTATCACCCACTAACACTTGAAAAGCCTTTTGCGTTGTTTCCAACAAGATATTCAATTGAAGGAGAAATGAAATGCAAGGAATTTTTAGTGTATACTGAATTGTATGTTGTAGGAACAAGAAAGTGTGGAAATGCATACACTGTGTTATATTTCCTTATTAATTCCCGTCACTCATATTACCCAAGAATTCGCTCAAACTTAATCACGAAACATGTCCTGACCTTTAACAACTAGTAGGCTGCAATGTTAACCTTCAACATTTTGCAAAATTCTTCTTGAAACACTTCCTCTGGAAAACACGCTGCTCAAAGTGCTAAAATTGTCTCCTAGAATAACCACAGCAGGACTGTAACAAACCCCCTTTTAAAAACCAAATAAAGTCTTCCGTGGGGGCGGTTCACCGCTTCCCCTTTTTAACATACAGGAACTAATTTAGCTGAGAAGATAAAAGCAAGAGCTGCCTACAGATGTACAAGGAAACAAGATCCTAGGACATAAAACACCTCAGTGGCATGGTGGTCTGGACATTTTCTATAAAAAGAGCCTCCAGACTGAGAATATCCCAAATGTACAGCAAGGAGTCGAAGATCTGTATATATTTGTATTGTAGGTGACAGAAGAAGGAAGAAAAGGCACACTAAACTAGTTTGAATTGTAACTGTTTATGTGTTTTCCAGTTAGATCATTATATACTTATTTTCAATGTAATACTAATATGAAGATACCAAGAATTTAAAACTAAGACAAAAGAATTTAGTGTGGTAATCATTTCTTAGTATATACTTAAAGCATTATTATGTGATGTACCTGAAACTTACACATGGTTATATGTCAATTGTATTTCAGTAAAACTGGGGAAAAATTATGCTAAAAAAATAACATGAAAGGCTACTTTGAAACTACCAACAATATCAGAAGAGTAAAGAGCCTAGAATATTCTGTCAGATGACTAAATTCTTTTCTTTCATGGAAAGACCTCATGAAATATTATGTCTTCTATAAACCCTTTCCTCTTTCAGAAAGACCATAGGATAGGATGGTCATAGAAAGGTCATAGGTCATAGAAAGACCATACATAGGATGCAACTTTCTCACTTAAAAAAAAAAAAACATAAAATTCACTTAGTTCATTACTCATATACAACTTCCCAACTTCATTTGTTCAATTTTTTTGGTTATCTACTTGATTATACATCTGTGGGATATATTGTGTGAATTGAGGTAAATTATAAACTGCAAGAATATTGGCTACAAACCTCATTCACTCAACATATATATTTTCTAACAGTGTCATCATGGAATAAATGTTCTATTTTTAACATAATGACAAGAGTGTAGGAAAATGCAAATATATAAACTGCAGATTCTGGCTTTCCTTCCATAGCTCTTACTGAGAAGTTTCATAGGACTATTTGTCAATAAAAGTATATCACATCAATTTTTCTACAAAATTTTCCTTTTAAAAAATATGTGAGAGACAAACACAGTAAGTTCTATTCTTTAGGAGAAAAAACATTGTAAAAAAATGTGCTATTTCCCTAGTGAAGCTTGATTGGCAACATTTTTTTACTCTATTATTGTCACAAATTATTTCCTAAAGGTGAAACTTTGATAACCATATTAGGAGAAAGTGTGCATGCAGGACTTGATCACATGAGAGCATACAGTTCCGAACTAGGCACAATAGGAAACAAATGATGTATATTTTCAGCATCATTCCCTTCCTGAAAACTCATTATGTATCTAGCTTCTTGATACGCTGCTTCTTGACTTCTTAGGACACCTCAGTGTAATAAATCATCATATTTTCCTTGTACCTCCTTCATAAAATTTGTCTGCACTGCACTCTATCAAAGGTTTCTTTTCTTTTTTTTCTATTAATTTTATTTTTTTTAATTTGCATCCAAATTAGTTAGCATATAGTGCAACAATAATTTCAGGAGTAGATTCCTTAATGCCCCTTACCCATTTAGCCCATCCCCCCCTCCCACAACCCCTCCAGTAACCCTCTGTTTGTTCTCCATATTTAAGAGTCTCTTATATTTTGTCCCCCTCCCTGTTTTTATATTGTTTTGGCTTCCCTTCCCTTATGGTCATCTGTTCTGCGTCTTAATGTCCTAATAGGAGTAAAATCATATGATATTTTTCTTTCTCTAATTTCACTTAGCATAATACCCTCTAGTTCCAACCACGTAGTTGCAAATGGCAAGATTTCATTCTTTTTTGATTGCCGAGTAATACTCCATTGTATATATATATACTACATCTTCTTTATCCATTCATCCATTGATGGACATTTGGGCTCTTTCCATACTTTGGCTATTGTTGATAGTGCTGCTGTAAACATTGGGGTTCATGTGTCCTTTCGACACAGCATACCTGTGTCCCTTGGATAAATACCTAGTAGTATAATTGCTGGGTCGTAAGGTAGTTCTATTTTTTAGTTTTTTGAGGAACCTCCATACCGATTTCCAGAGTGGCTGCACCAGTTTGCATTCCCACCAGCAATGCAAAACAGATCCACTTTCTTCGCATCCCCACCGACATCTGTTGTTGCCTGAGTTGTTAACGTTAGCCATTCTGACAGGTGTGAAGCGGAATCTCATTGTGGCTTTGATTTGTATTTCCCTGATGATGAGTGATGTTGAGCATTTTTTCATGTGTCGGTTGGCCATCTAGATGTCTTTGGAGAAGTGTCTATTCATGTCTTTTGCCCATTTCTTCACCGGATTATTTGTTTTTTGGGTGTTGAGTCTGATAAATTCCTTACAGATTCTGGATACTAACCCTTTATCTGATATGTCATTTGCAAATATCTTCTCCCATTCTGTCAGTTGCCTTTTAGTTTTGTTGATTGTATCCTTCGCTGTGTTGAAGCTTTTTATTTTGATGAAGTCCCAATATTTCATTTTTACTTTTGTTTCCCTTGCCTCCGGAGATGTGTTGAGTAAGAAGTTGCTGAGGCCAAGATCAAAGAGGTTTTTGCCTGCTTTCTCCTCAAGGATTTTGATGACTTCCTGTCTTACGTTTAGGTCTTTCATCCATTTTGAGTTTATTTTTGTGTATGGTGTAAGAAAGTGGTCCAGGTTCATTCTTCTGCATGTCACTGTCCAGTTTTTCCATTACAACTTGCTGAAGAGACTGTCTTTATTCCACTGGAAATTCTTTCCTGCTTCGTCAAAAATTAGTTGGCCATTTATTTGTGGGTCCATTTCTGGGTTCTCTATTCTGTCCATTGACCTGAGTGTCTGTTCATGTGCCAACAAAGGTTTATTTTCTATCTACCTATTTTTTTTTTTCAGTCCTCACTCTCTAGAAATACATTTACCTTTCAATAGGTATTTTAGGAAATAACTTCTTAACCCAGGGTGATTTAAAAATCTTTCAAATGTGTCAGCTTTCTATATTTTTGATATATCTATTTGGCTAAAAGTCTATAGTTTGTCTAAATATTTTTAAACAAGTTAAAAATTGGATCAACAGCAGCACTGACAATCAAGTGGTTGTTTTCAGTGACCAAGAAGTAACTTCAACTCTCCTGTTTGCTACCTCTGCTGTTTAAAGCATGACAAAATCACTCTTTTATTTGGTCTTATATGTATACTGTCTCTGGAGCTGACTCTGTCAATATCCATGGCAGTTGGAAAAGTTAGGTAACTCTTCACTTTCTCCCAACCTCTGCCCTTCCCCATGGCTAGAGGAAGATGTGCAGGAAAGTGAAGAACCATCAGCTTGGACTCCTTCTCAAGCTAAGGGACCAGAAACTGCAGTGTAATGTAGTTCCTTTCTTATTCTGTTAGGCTCTAAGCAAGAAAAACCAATATCTACTCTGCCTAAAAATAGCTCTTAAGGATTTTTTAAATCGTCATCGATGCTTTCCTTTGCCACATCCGTAGCTTCACCACATAACTTTGTAGGTCTTGTCATCATTAGGTGAAATGCAGTTCTCCACCCCTTAAATCTAAAATAATCATGTGACTTGCATGGTTCAGTGGTACTTTAGCAAATGTGACACAAACAGAGAATTGAAAATGTTCTTCACTTTGGGATTTGGACTTCTTGTTTATCTGGGAACTTTTCTGCTTACACGTGCATAAGCCCTATTGAGTCTATTAAATAATATGAGCAGGTATGCTGCATGATGTGAGCAGGTGTGTCAGTAACATGAGCAGACGTATATGTGGATGATGCAAGCAGGAATGTGGATGATGTGTGCAGGGTTGTGAATGATGTGTGCAGGTATAATGAGTGATGTGAGTAGATGTTCTAAATGATAAGAGACATGTAGCCCAAGCAGTCCTGTCGTTCCAGCTAATAATGAACCAACTACCTGATATGTTAAAGAGGCCGTGATAAACTGAGCCCCAGTTGAGTTACCATCTGACAACAGACACAAGAGTAAGACACACGCAGCTACAATCAGGAGCAAAGTGATCATATAACCCCAGTTCAAATCACCAACACAGAGAATCATAAGCTAAACAAACAGTTGCTTGTGTAAGCTTTTAAGTTTTGGTATGGTTGGTAACTCAATAAATAGATACACTGACTCTATCGGAAAGGAAAGGAAACTCGTTTATTAAAGAAACATTTCATTTCTCAGTATTTTTTGGACTCTGCTGTTCCTGAAAATTCATATTTGTCTTTGAGAGAAGTGCATTTGTTTGCTCTTAGCATGTTACAGTTTAATAAACATGTCTGCCATTCACATCAGTTCAATTGTCCAAAGAGTAGGAAAACCAAAGACAGCAAAAGGGCTTAGGTTTCAACTGTGTCTCTGATCATCCCAAGGACTCTAGAAGCTTTTGTACAGATGAAGACCTCAGACTGAACAAATGCAGAGAGAAGGAGTTGGACTTTGAGAGTGGGATGGCACTTAATGAGACGGGTATTATCACAGAGAACTGAAAAACATGCTAGAGAGAGGGTAAGAATCTTAGGGAAGTAGGATCACCTAGGACTTGTGAAACTCACAAGACCATCTTGGGAAGGGCCTAAATTACTTAAGTACCATCTTTCTGGTACTCTGGGGAAAAGTCCTATTTATCAAATTTTTAAATATTTCCTATCCTACCTTATAATTGCATTTGAAATAGTTTCATATGTGCAATGGAATAAATGTTGACAATTTTCCCAGCCTGGGTGGTAACCTGAGAAGGCTACTAGAAGCATCTAGGAAGATATGCATGATCTTACAGAGTACTTAAGAGAGACCGCTAGACTGAAAGTCTTCTTGGCCCCTCCTCCACCACCCAGCAGAGGAAGTTGGCTTCTGAAAGAAGGCAAGCAAATATCTGCATTTCAATACCTAGAAACAGTTAAAGGTGTTTGAGGTCCAGAATTACTCAGAAGATGCTAGATAAACAAAATCTCTTTTAAGCAGTTTCCAACTGTACATCTTTTTCACCTGAAATAATCAATTGGCAATTATTCCTGGTTGCAAGGTGGAGAAGTTAATGGACATGAAATACCAAAGCAGTGTGTAGCTAATTTCATCTTCTTTTGAACTACCCTAAGTTATGGCACCCTCTTCTTCTGAAGCACTATTTTCTTTCTTGTATTATAGTTATTTCTGAACACACCTTCTGGTGCACTGTAAGCGATTCAAAAGAGACAGTCATTTATGCTAGTCATGAATGAATACCCCCCAGCACCCAGAACTATACATTATTTTGAGTAGTTTTTCAATATTATTCTGACTTATTTAAATGAATAGATAAGTGAATACATTCCTCAGTATTTACACAATCAGCAAATACCTGAATGAATGAATTAAATTAATGAATAAAATTATTTTACTTCAAGAGCAAAGAGAGCTATTGAGAGGCCCTGAATATAGTGAATAAAACCTGGAAAAATGAGGTAACCGATGGCTTGTTAAAACAGGTCTCAAACAATACCCTCTGTCAGGCACCATTAGTTCAGAAAAGAATCACACAGACATCTAGTTTAATAGCTTATAGGATTATAAACTCCATTCACTTTAGCAAGGAAAAAAAATTCACCTTTAAAAATAATAATTTTTGAATATCTCTCCATGTCAAAGGCATTCATGTATTTTTCATTTTCTACATCAAAAATAATGCTTCCAGGGGTGCCTGAGTGGCTCAGTCGGTCAAGTGTCCAACTTCGGCTCAGGTCATGATCTCGCGGTTTGTGAGTTCCAGCCCTGAGTTGAGTTCTGTGCTGATAGCTCAGAGCCTGGAGCCTGCTTCAAGTTCTGTGTCTCCCCCTCTCTCTCTCTGTCCCTCCCCTGCTTTTACTCTGTCTCTATCTGTCTCTTAAAGGTGAATAAGTTTTAAAAATCAAAATCAAAATAAATAATGCTTCCAAGAAAAAGTAAAAGTAGGGGGTACTAAATTGAAAAACAAAGACCATTCTAAGCTTTTTTTTCCCCCCCTAAGGATAATAAGGAATATGGGTGTCAAATTCACTTACCTGATAGGGAATGTGCCACTTTCTCACCCTTCCTCCTCCTTGGACATTCTTTTTTCCATCCTTCTTTATGCTTTGGGAAAAATCCAAGCATATCACAAGATTATTAGGAAGGGTTCTGAAAATTCACACCTCTGAACAAGACAGGGAGAGAATCTTTCGTCTCAATACATAAGAATCTGAATTAAGTCATTTGAAATTACTTACATCTCAGTCATTTCAAATTCTCTAGAATAATAGTACAGACTAAATTATCTCTTTCAAACAATTCCATAAGCAAGATACAGGAATTGGTAGGTGCTTATACATTTCCTTGTCTCTCTAAAATTACAACCTCCAAACCTTCTGATTTTGCCCCAGTAAGATAAATTCAAAGACCTCATCTCCTGCCTTTGGCATTAATTTGAAAAATGACTCAGACACCTTCTCAAATGTATAGACCTTTCTAAAACGGCACGAGGCAGATTTAAATGGGCACAATTTCAAAGCTGAGCAAAAAAGATTAAATGTTCATACTACAGATTGAACATCTGAAGAGATTTTAGGTTAAGTCCCCTTTGAAAATTCTGCCCTTGAGAGAGAGTTCACTTTTCATCACACATTTAGATTTTCATTTCATTTTTGCTACTTTCATAGAGCATTCTGAAACTATTTCTCCTCTTGTGGTTATACTTTAACGCTAGATCTAATAGCAGAAAGCACCCCCCCCCATCTTAAACATGAGCACAATTTGTATAAATTAATTTTATTTCCCTCCTGTTGGAGAACCTCAGTGCAAATGTCTATAAACAGATTTCCAAGTTATCTCTCCCATATTTAGGTTTGAACAGTTCAATCCTTCATAAATACAGATTTGAAAATCATTCCCAGAAATCCTTTAAAGGATTTCTGTAAAGTAGCCTATTACATTTCATTTTGAATGACTGCAATTTGTTGGAACAGCAAGCAATAAGACTACACATATTTGCATATACACTGAAAAATTACATAATCTGAAAGTTCTCTTTTACTAGCACTTTAGTAACACATTATACCACATTGCTCCTGCTGGAACTACAAAATGTAGCCTTTCACAGAATGCTGAATTTTTCTGAAATAATGTTTTTAGGTAATGGCTTTTGAATTTTGGAAACACCGGCCATAGTCTAGAACCTACCCCTTTGCTATCTAACCAAAGACACAATTCCCCCAAAAAGAGTCCTTAATGAAATTAGCTCAAGCTACAGCAAAAAAGAAGAAAGGAAAGAAAAAAGGAGAAAGGAAGGAAGATAAGAAAATAAAAGAACAGGAAAAGAGAGAAATAAAGAATTCTCTTCTGATTTAATGGTATAAGAACAGTACTGAATTTCCAACTGAGACTTCCCTGGAAGTCAATATAGAACAAAGAAACGAAAGTCTTTTATATACAAATATCTCTTCAAGTTATGTCTTTGAAGTAAAATGTGGAGAACTACATGAATAGAATCCATTACTGTGACCAATCACAGAATCACAGACTGCCTGACCAATATTAAAATCATTTACTGAGCACACTATAGACTTGGAATTGTCTTAAGAGATATCTATGAAAGAAAGTATCATTTCAGGATGGTTTCTGATAAACAAATTCCAGTTAGCTGATGTGAGTTTTTCTGCACATGAAAATCACATAGAGGGACATCTAGGTGACTCAGTCGGTTAAGTGTCTGACTTCAGCTCAGGTCATGATCTCACAGTTTTTGGGTTTGAGCCCCACGTCAGGCTTTGTGCTAACAACTCAGAGCCTGGAGCCTACTTCAAATTCTGTGTCTCCCTCTCTCTGCCCCTCCCCCACTCATTCTCTCCACAAAAATAAACATTAAAAAAAGAAAGTCACATAGAAAAGCTATAGACCATAAAAGTCCACACACACAAAAAAAAGATGGTGTGAAAAGTCAGATCTTAAAATAAGATTTATACCCTTGTGAATGAGGTGAGGAAAAAGGAATTTAAATTAGAAAAAATTATTTTTGATAATAAAATTGACAACAGCTATAGTCTCAGTTGAAAGAACCAGAATATATGTAGAGTTCCTTGAAGGGTATTTAATTGATCTGCTTTTTTTTTTTAATATTCATTTTATTTTTGGGAGACAGAGAGACAGAGTGCAAGCAGGGTAGGGGCAGAGAGAGGACAGATACAGAATCTGAAGCAGGCTCCAGGCTCTGAGCTGTCAGCACAGAGCCTGACGCGGGGCTCGAAACCACAAAGTGCAGGATCATGACCTGCCTGGGCTGAAGTCGGTTGCCCAACTGACTCAGCCACCCAGGTACCTAGATCTACTGCTTTTGTGACATGGCCTTCAAACCTTTTTTTAGCCATGAACCACTGGTGCAAATCAAAAAGAAAAGGATTAGATCTGATTCCAAGAGCTGCCCTAGTATCTGATAATTTTTCAGTTTCTATCTCCATGCATCCTTAAAATGAAACCCCCTAATTAAATCTTACCAGAACAAGGGAAGAGAAAGGAAGGATGGGGGGGAATAAAAAGAGAGGTGTGGGCAATGTTGACTGTCATTATCTCAGGTGATCTTCCTCTCTGGCAAAAATCTTACCCAAATCCGATCCTTGCCCCACTCTGTCACTCCAATCCAGCTAGTCACACTTGAGCCAAGTCTTTAAAATTTTTATTTCTATTCTTCTCTCTGGTCACAGTACCTTTCCCCCATGACATTGTCACATTCCCTTTACTCTTGTCTTTCTACTCTATGGAAACATCTATTTCCTCTAAGTCAAAGCTTTGGGGCATCACTGCCATCCCTAACCTGCCGAGATCTCATAAGTTTCCTAAACCAGTATTTCCAAACCATTTGCATGACATAATAGAAAAAGATACCATTTTTCTTTTTATATTTTAATTAAATTCAGAATTTTATCTTAATATATTAGATGCTGAAGACTGTGCCACTGGAGATAATAAACCTGAGCCCTCTGGCTATCCTGGCAGTGCTCTGCCTGTGGATGACTAAGATCTCCACCTTAGCTCATCAGTGTGTGGTCACTACAGAAGACAGTGAAAGTTTTTAAGGAGAAAAAAATCTGAAGGCCCTTGTTGGAACCTTTTTTTGTTGTTGTTGATACCCTCAAATTCCTTACCACTTTATTCTCCCAACCAACCTCTCCCCAGCCCTACAACAATATATTTCACTATGGCCTTCCTCAGCTACTAAATCTAAATTCTTAGCTACTCTGGAGAAAAATCACACAGTAATGGGAGCTGGTACCAAGGAAAATTATCAAGGTATCTCAACTTCAGACAGGACCTTAAGACCATCCGGCATTCTTTTGATGGACATCTAAGCAATTCTCTTCAACTTCATGATAGCATTTTAAGCCTTCACCATTCTCTTAAGAGAATTCTCTTAAAGATCTCAAGTCTGAGTTCTGAAAGACTCTTCGGTCCCCTTCACAGAGAGATAGAAGCCATAAGGTAGGTATTGTCACCTCCCCCTAGACACACTTGTACCCAAATCCTGGAACTTCATGTTGTCTCAAGTTTCAGTGGAAGAAAAATCCAACTATAGGCTAATTCCATTCACCCTCCCCTCAGATTGCACTTTCTCTGAATTCCTTAAGGATATTATTGTTCTTTACCCCTTCCTACATCCTGTCTATTGGCTCTTTCTTTTTAAAAAAAATTATTTTTGAGAGAGAGAGGTGCAAGTGGGAGAAGGGCATAGAGAGGGTGGGGGAGACAGAGGATCTGAATTGGGCCCCTCGCTGACAGCAGCAAGCCCGATGCAGGGCTCAGCTCACAAATCTTGAGATCATGACCTGAGCTGCAGTGGAATGCTTAACTGACTGAGCCCCCCAGGCACCTCTATTGGAACTTTCTTAATCCAATGTTTATTAAAAGGACTTTCTCAAGTCCACATTCCCCTATTTGTCTCCTCACCATAGCCATAGTTCATGAAAGGAGCAGGAAACACACATTTCACACATCTGAAATGTGTCTGCCTCTTGTCAATTCATTGAATCTGATCCTGTCCAGATCACTATTAACCTCCTAATTCCTCTGTCCATTGGGCACCTTCGGTCTGGAGCTTCCCAGCCCTTACCCTAGCCAATGAGACCCTTGACTCCCTTTGTCAAACTCTCCCCTCTCTTGATTGCTGTGGGACCACTCTTTTCTGATTTTCTTTATTTCTTTTCAGATGCTGCTTTTCAATTTCTGTTTTGAGTCCCTCTTTTTTTTTCCACCGTCATTCTCCTTTAAATGTTAGTCTACTTCAGATGTCATCCTGAGTCATTTCTTCTCATTTGACATTATTTTCTCTACAGTTTCAAAGCAATCTAACTTCCTAGTTTTAAATGCTACCTACAGTCACTTTAAAACCTTTACTTCTCTGCCTGTATGATTATAATGGAAACATCTTAAGGTAGGGGATTCTTTTCTTATTTATCATTATATTTCCAACATCTAGCATTATATGATCAATAATAATCATGAATGAAGGAATTCACATCTATATTTTTATCCCTGATCTCTTAATCTCCAAGATTGTTTATCACACTGCCTACTTTCTCTTTCAACTAAGCGGTTCCCCAGATGTCTCAGGCACATATTTCACCCTGAACTCATCACACTTCTATATATTCCTTGTGGTGTTCGGATAACAGCCACTCAGTTTTGGTGAATGAGTCAAGGTGACCGTTAGCATCCACATCTTGGTATGTAGCTTTGTGGTTCTATGCCCTAGGAGTTACCATTTTTGAAAAATAAATTATGTTGGAAGAATATTTCAGAATTTAGTGATTTATACAGGGGTACAAATGTAACCCTTCAAAGTGTATCCAGGGATTACTGATCTTGTAGTATACCATAAACCCACATCTTGCTATATTTGAATATCTGTTGTTTAATCTTCTTACAACTACTGCCATGCTTCCTCAACTCCTTCTCTTTAAAAAAAGTGAAAATAGATGAACCGTCAGTTCTTTCATGGAGATCTTCTTACTTTTTGTCTTCCTCTGCCCAGACTGGAGTGGGTCTAGATGCCACCTGTCCAAAACTCCTAAGTCTTGCATTTCTCATAGAATAGATCACCTACTATAATAATTACCTGATGATATCTTTGTGTCCTCTGCTAGGTAATGAGCTTCTAAATGACAAGAAGGTTGTCCTTCTCCCTCATATTTTCTTATTTCTTATATTCTGTATCCTCCGATATAAACACAGTGCCTCGCACAGAGTGAGTACTTAATAAATTTGGGTAAATAGTACTGGCAAGTTGGGGATTTTGCTGATGAGATTAAGTAGATAGAATAAAATTATAAACAAATAGATCGAAAAGTTAAAACACAAGTTCTTATCTGAAATACAATTTGTATGTTTACATTTACTGATTTTCCAAAAGGGTGCTTGAGATCATCCTTAAATTTAGCAAGGAGAGGTATAATAAAACAAAGTTATTTAATTGAGTGATCCCACACAGCTCCTTAAAGTGACATGGTGAGTCTTCATCACCTACACCCTACACTTTCCCATAACACTGTCCTTTCTGCCTTTCCACATTTCCTCCTTCCCACCTGGAACGTGATCTTGATGACTAGAATTCTGACAGTCATTTGGGGGCCTTAAGATAAAAGAATTACAAACCTCTATCCCGACATGTTTGAGCCACTGGACCAGCAAGCACCTACTTCCAGACTACTCACCACAAGAGAAAAATAAGCCCTACTGTGTTTAAGTCACTATGACTAGTAGTCAGATTAGTTATATTAGCCATATTCCTCGCTGATGGAACAGCCAAGCACCTGATATTATTCAAGCATTTTGAGACATCCCTATTGCCCACATCCTTACCTCCTTCCTCATATTCCTACTGCTCCCTTAACATACATACCGGCACAGCACAGCACTCATACATATACACATACCTCATTCATCAGCTGGCCTAAGCCTGAAATTCCAGAATTTGAGATTCATTTCCTTAGCGTAAGTCTTTGATCTTTTCAAAATGTGAATGTTCCTAGAATTAGTAACACGCAAGCATTAGACACTTACCCTTACAATAGACTTTTAGAGCTTGTTAATGATGTTGCCTGACACTTTGCTAGGAATCCACAAGTGTCTACATAAGATACAAACACTGCCTCAATGAAGTTACACTCCAAAGATAAAGTCATTCCTGAAAACTAACGTTAAAAACAGAGTCTAGGTGCTCAGAGAGAGCTGTGGACTTGTGTTATTGAGACATGAAGAAGGTAAACCAAATTCACTATGGTGAGCAAGGGAAAATTTCCCAGAGGAAATTCCATTTCGGTTGCATAGTCAGGACCAGTAAGAGTGAGACTATGCGTGTGTGTGTGTATGCGTGCATGCGCACAGGATCAGAGGGAAGAGGTCAGCAGAGGGGACATTCTGGGGTACTGCAGGAGAGAAAAGGAGAAGTCCTGTGTACAATTTTATGAGTTTAAACTTTATGAAGTTAAAGAAAGCTACTGGAATACATGGTGTAATATGATTAGACTTGCACTTTTAAAAGATTATATGTTTCAGTAATGTGGAGAAAGAATTACAGGGGAATAAGGCAGGAGATAAGGAGTCCAAAGAAGTTACCTCAGAAGCCAAAGTAAGCATGGATAAAGGTCTACAGCAGTAGCAGATGCTGGAACAGTATGGCTCGCGAGAAGGCGATGACTGGGAAATACTTAAGAGATCAGATTTTCAGGATTTGACAATTAAGTGGATTGGAAAAGTGTACAAGCATAGAAGTTGGGAATGCTGCCTAGGTTCCTCACTTGAGCAGCAATATTTATAACTATCCATACTAAACTTTAATAGATTCCAAACAAGTGGACAAGTTGAATTTTCAACTCAAGCCACTCTGATTCCAAAACCTGTTAGATAAACCAGCACTGCCTCCTACTACCAAAACAGCCAACATTGACATATTTAATATTAAGAAACAGCATTTTGGTGGGAAACAACAGAGAGAATAGATTCACCTTATTTATTTTTTTTAATTTTGCATATTCTGTAAGACAGTCTTCACATAAAATTTCTCCCGGTATTTCCAAAATCTTTTCAACTATTGAAAAGAGTGAGACTGATGGAGATATTAGAGGCTGGTAAATAGTATTTGGCCAGATGGGTGACATGAAATCCCATAACAGTGACTTAGATATGCCGGTATGGGGTTAAATATATGTGACCAGTTTCAAAATGTCCTTCTGAAATATACCAAATATTCTGAGTCCATTGCTATTTCATTATGCTTCCACTTTTCTCCCTTCCCCCATGAAGCCTGAATTTTCAGTCATTAGTCACTGTGGAATGTGAGATTCTCTCAAATGAGGTTTCATTGTGACACCATCACAATTTCACCTTTCCATAGCTGAAATAATTTGAGGCATCCATATAATAACCAACACTAGAGATGTGTAAATAATCTGTCACAGGCCGTCAGTGATTAGAATTGTTTGTCTAAAAATGTCCTTAGGTCAGCTGGCAGGATGCTGTTCTTCTAACCTCTTCCCATTCTGGTTTTGTTTTGTTATGTTTTTTTCCATTTGCTGATTTCTCACAGGATGTGAATTTGACTTCAATGTGACAGAACTATGAAGAACTTTTCACAATTAACCAAGACCATACTGCTTAGTCCATATTTCATTCATCTTTAATTCTTAAGTGAAATCTGTTGATGTTTATAAAAGATATCTTCATGGCATCTAATGATCCCTTGGTTCCTCAAAAGATGACTTCTTAGTCATGGAAACATGTCTTCATCTTTGTTCTTAATCTTTCTTCAAAGTAGCACTACTCATAAGAAAAGAGCTGGTTTATTCTAAGAAGAATGAGAGAGATCCTTAGCTATGTAACTTTGCTAATCTCCTGAAATATAAAATATTTGAAAATGTTTCAGCTGATCCCTAACACATTACACCCATGTAGGCAAAAATCACTGACATTGAAAATTAAAATCCTGCACTATTTTAAAATGCATATTTTGTTCACTACACTGATAATGAGTTCTTTTTAAAGGTATCACCGATTCAGGCACAAGTCACTAGCTGTCAAAAAATGGCAGATTGCTCTTCTGATAAAGTGACACAGCATGAAATACATCTTTGAACATAGGCTCCTATTTAAATTGTGGAGCTCACACCTAAGGAAGCAATACCATTAATTGGAAAATATCTCAAGAAAGATCACCATAGGTTGCAACAATAGAGGATTCACTTATGGCTTTTGGATGAAAAGAATAAAAGAAAATAATGTTAATTTTGTCGTCAGTCCATACAAACTATTAAATGTGTTTTTAATGTGAGGAAATACATTTTTTTCTGGTTTAGCTATAGCAGAAAAGCTGCCACTTTGAAACCTTTTCCATTTTATAAGATTCTTCTTTTATAAAGTTCTTTTACTTCAGTTCTAACACCATCATAGTCTTGTATTAAATTACCTAAAGATAATAATTGCCACTCTTCCAAAAACGCCTTGAGGTCTGCCCTGGTTGGAAGGAGAATGAGGGTTTGTTTTTCTGCTGGAAAGAGAGGGCTGGGTTTCTTTCTACTTGCACAACCTGCTATATGACAAACAGCCTCCTGCTGTAAAGATCTAAATTCAGATTCTTCCCCAGATTACTCGTTTGGGTTTTTGCTCGGTCCTGGAAGAGGAGCATTGAATGTTTTATACTGAAAGTCAAATTTAAGTTGAAGCAAAGACAAATGAAGAGGATGAAAAGCCACACTTCCCCCACAACACCAACTGGATCTATCCTAGAAAGCGGTACAAAGTTAGTGTTGTGGCCAAAGCACTTCATAGCTCCTGTTCATTCATCCCCAAATGCCGTTCATTAGGATTTACCAACTCTAATCTGAAATCAACCTTATTCTCTTGCCAAAGAAGGCTGGACATGTAGAGGTATCTAATGGGAAAATCAATTTTGGCGAGGATAGCTAAATAGCACATAGTTGATATAATTATCATAGTGGCAATACTTCTAAAAATCCACAGATGAATTGAAATAAAGACATTCCCACTAGAGGTACTTAGGTGGCTCAGTCTGTTAAGCATCTGACTTTTGACTTCGGCTCAGGTCACGATCTCACCATTCATGACTTTGAACCCCACGTCAGGCTCTGTGCTGACAGTGATAGCCTGTTTGGGATTCTCTCTCTCTTTCTCCTTCTCTCTGTCTGCCTCTCCCCACTCTCTCAAAATCGATAAATAAACTCGAAAAAATCTTGAAAAAAAAAGACATTCCCACTATAAGAAAAAAATACAAGTATTCAATGTGCTCTAGTTACAGTAGTCTTTATGTTTTGACATTTTAAACTGATCTTCCCTAATTGATGACAGAATCCCCTAGTCCCTTATAAAGACAAAGATTAACCATGGAATGCCCTCCCAATCCTTTCCTCAGAGATTGAAAAGTAATATGAGGAAAATTAGAGTTCATATCTCCTGAGCTTCATCTTGTTGTGAAGATCTGGCCAGCAGCAAACATTCTTTCTCCCCTTACCCCATTCCAATGCCTCCTGATCCATCAAGGACACAGTCTAAAGTGTCCAGTTCAAGACAAAAAGGAGCTCAAAACATGTATTCAGAACCAAGATGAATTTACCGAGTTAGGTTTTTCCAAAGTGGGCAGCTCCCTTTCAATGCATGCAACATTTATCAAATCAGCCTACAAACAATGTCCTATAGATCCTGTAGAGGAAATAAAAAACATTATGCATGTGGAAACTTAGATCTAGCAAGAAAATACCTAAGTATGCAAACATGTGCTATAAACATAGTCAACATTCAGCTCTCAACTGAACCATTACCTCAGAAATGCTTTCCTATTCCTCTCTCCTTGTTAGTCCTTAGCCCTTCTCCTAGTATACTTTTGCTTGCCTTTATAACACTGGCTGTAATATGCAATTATGTATTTACTTCATATTAATTTGTTTTATATTTGTCTTCCCCACTTAACTGTATGTTAGAAAGAGGCAAGAATGGCTTTCTCTGGCATTTTTTTCCCCTTTTTCTCACTGTTACTCAGAATTTAGCACCAATGCTTAGCACTGTCAAGGGGTGGATAGAAATGGATGCATGCAAGGACTTGATTCAATAACCAAAAATGAAGTATAAGTAGAATTAATTGATCTGGGAAGACTTGGGAAGACTCCATAGCACAAGGAAAATTTAGATTACTAGGATTTCAACATTCAAAAGGGGAGGGGAAGAATGCATCCCCACTGGTTGAGGGAAAAAATGTGAGCAAATACAGAAAAGGAGGAAAGTGCAGGGAATAATTCTGGAGTACTGGGTTAGGTCAGAATATATAATTTATGAGGATGGAAGTAAAAAATAAATCTGAAGGGAAGTCAGGGACTAGTTGTGGAGGTTCTGGTTGACATACTAAGAATTTTGGCATGTGACTTTACAAAACTTAGGCATGAAGGGTTTTTTGGTTTTGTTTTGGTTTTGGTTTTTTGTTTTGTTTTGTTTTGTTTTATTTTGATCCTGTATGTATGTAGCTCCATTTCATCTCAAAAATAGATACAACAATGCTATACCAACTTTAACAAATTGATTCAGGAAATACTATATGTGGTTTTTTTCTATTGAAGATGCAGTGAAAAATTTTGATACAATTCATGTTGACTACAAAGCCAATATAATATTTAAATTTAAACTGATGAGAGATAGAACATAGGGCTGGATTTATGCTGTTTCTTCTTGGTCATTGTTTTCTTCCTCTGACATTTTATGAATAATTAGACTTTAATGAAACATACATCACCCCAAAGGTTGAACAGTCTGCCACCAGCTTCCATGGTTGAGTTCAGATGTGTGTATACTTGAATTAGCATGTGGGAAATGTGTATTTCCTTTGCTGAAATTAATAGTAGCATTCTTTGTCCCATTGGGTCAGGGTCTGCTCCCATCTTCCTTTTAATGAACATCATTTTTCCCATGGGTCCAGTGTTGGGACAGGCTCCTGTGCCAGGAGGAGGCACATGAAAAATTCCTGAATTAAACATAATGGTGCATCAAATTGAGCCTTTCCTATTCCAGGCAATTAGAATGTGTCACTCTGTCCTCCTATCTATCTCTGCTGCCTTCTGTACCCATGGCTTTTTGATCTTAACTTTGGATTTGGCCTTTACAATTTGTGACTTTTGTTTCCAGTTTGGTGTTTTACTTCTTGACTATCCTGACCTTCAAAGTCTATATATGTGTTGAACTGTTTGCTTTCTTAATTACTTCTTTGACCTGATAATAGTGATAAATACAGTAAAGCCCAACAGGGTACTTGATATCTGCCAATTGTTATATGCACATTATGGCACTGAAATAGTCCTTCAAGGTGTGGATCCCTATTCCCATTTTGGAAAGGAAACAGAATTTCTAAAATGATAAATAACTTTGTCTAAGTCACATAGCTGGTAGATGGCAGAGATAGAATTTATACCAGTTCTGTCTGCTTCAACATCTATTTTCTCTTCTAACCTACCACATTAACACTAAAATTCCTGCTTCTTAACTCCTGCACATCTAAGCTCTTCATTTCCTACCAGTTTGCTGACTCACAGCCTGGGCTAAACCTATAAAGTCCCTTTTTCCAACTATAACTGATTTATGAAACTGGGGAAATGAAATCAGGTTGCAGTTTTTACCTAGTCTGTTGGAAAAATACTGACTATAGAGTCAGAGACATTAGAGTCCACTCTCTTTAGTTTCATATACACTACAAGCCTTTTGGAAAGCTGTTTACCCATTCTGAACACAGATGCCTCAACTACCAAATTAAAGGACTTCACTAGATAATATATAGCAAAACCATCAGGCTTTCTCTCTGGGGCATGCACTCCGCCCATCTGTGCTGGCACAGAGACAGGCTCTATCTATCCAGTTCTGACCCCCTACCATATTTGAAATCATATCTTCCTTGTGCTTTCTTGACCAGGCAACAATTGTCACTCTTTTTTTAAAAAGGATAGAGTGTCCCCTTCATGAGAGAACCCCTGGAAAATCCTTTCAGATTTCAGTACCTGGAAAGGCTTACGTTCTTGTGAGTAATGCTTCATATATTAACTCTACAGATACTATGAACTTTTAAGTCATCAGATTCTTTCCTTGATTTGGCTGCTAGAAAACTCAAAACCAACTATTGGCCTGCCTCCAGGAACTATTAAAACTCTCATGGCATGATGTTGGTACGCTAAATTTCTATCCAATTTCCCTTACTATTTATTATTTACTTTTGTTTTGATTGCTACAACTATTCATTTGTTCTCCTTATCCTGTATATGGTCTGTATTGCTGTAAGTACCTTTGAAAATGTTTTTGAATTAGCGAGTGGGGCAGAAATGTATACTACTGATTGAATAGTAGATAGGTGTACTAGGTAGACTCACAAATAAACCAATAAATAACTATAGTATACCAGGACTTTCTTTTCTGCAGTTACTGACCAAACAGTACATTTCAGTTTTAACATGCTTGGGTCTTGATTATTCCATAAAAGCTTATACAAGTGTCGAAAAGTGACATTGCCTTTAGCAAACTGAAAACACCTTCAATAGTAGAATCATTAAAAATTATTACACCACAGAATAAAATCTGTCTGATTTTCACTAGGACTTTGTGTAAGACAAAAAGTGATGTGTCAATTTTACCTGGAAAGTAAATCCTCTGCGTTTTTGTTGATGCCAGCCAAACTGAAAGGAATCATAGCACGGTCAAATCAATCAAACAATTAGCCCTTATTAGGATTATGATTCAACAGTACGTACACACCCATATATAAAAGACCACTTTGTTAAGAATGGGGACACCACAGCCTTATAGGAATAATCCATTTGGATTTATAAAAGTCTTGATCCAGCTTAGAACTCTGAATCTCATGGAATCAAACTTCTTAGATGCTTTTCCTCACCCTGCTCTAAAGCAAATCAAAACACTCCTATTTCCATCTGGATTAGAAAAAAATAACAGCCTTTTCATTAGGTTTGGTGTTTAAAGAACTAATTAGTAAGAAAACACTGTGTGTGCTGCAACCAGTACTGAATTTGAAACCTGCAGAAATTCCTCTAGACTTTTATTTTACTCAAAGCATGTTTATTGATCAATTACCATATGCCAGGCCCTGTGCTAGATACTGAGAATACAGTGATAAATAAGACAGAGTATCTGTCCTCTTGGATCTTACATTCCACTAAAGTGAAATGGTAAGAGTGCAGTGCAATACAGACAACACGGGGGGGGGGGGGGAGGGGAATAAAATAAAATAACTGTAGGTATTAATAAAAATAAAAAAAATAGAATGGAACAATAAGATTACATTAGTATATAATTAAGGAAACAGGCTATTTAAAACAAAGGTAATGAATTAGTGGAAGAGCTGAAGAATCAAATAGGGTGGTGAGATTTTCCAGAGATTAGCAAATGCAGAACATCATTACCACTCCTAGGCTGGAGGGACAAAGACAGTCCCTCCACTGTCTTTCTAACCACATTCTAAATTAACCACATTCTAAATACTGTGGTCACCTGGAAGAGCTGAAATCACACTGCACATGAAGGAGTGAGCGGGAGCCACAGAGGAAAAAAATAGGCATCGCTGGAGACGCCACTCCAGTCAGAGGGGCAGGGAAATTCCTTCCATCTCTGCATCAGTGCCATCCATTGATCAAATCTACCAGGAAGCCAGCTGACATGCCAGCCTGGAAAATACCACCTGCAGTAGTCAGCACCACAGTCCAGTAGTCTGGTGGGAAATGGGCAAGGAGGGGATTTGAAGTCAAACAAGATTAGGCTTGCACAAGAATAGAGAGTGACCAGGGATGGTCAGATTAGGACGTGGGATGGGATGGGATAGTTGGGATGGTCAGATTAGGACGTGACATTTGAGCAGGGACCTGGAGATGTGAAGGACAAAGCCATAGGGAGATCTGAGGACAGCATTCCAGGCAGAGTAACAGCAAGTTCAAGTCCCTGAGAGAGGAAGAGACCTTGTCAAGCCTGAGCAAAGACATGAAGACGACATGCGAGGGGGTGATAGGAGATGTAATCAGACACCTGGTTGGAAACAGCTCATTGTAAGGCCTTGGTGGGTCACGGGAGAGTTTAGGTTTTATTGTATTGAGTAAAGAAATGTTGACTTGTCTTCTCTATTTGCAAAATAGGCACTGTGGAAACTGAGCATAATACTGCTTAAAACTCGCCTGCCAATCTTAGGGAAATATGGCTCAACTCTGATCTTTTAGGGGCAATAATAAGACCCGGAGCAAAATTCTCCAGCTATGCTCCTTGGTTACATCTCCTCAACCTTTGCCTACAAGTCTCCTCATCCTCGCCAATAATGCACACATATTCAAATTAATTGGAGGAGATTTGTCAGGAAGCACCCAGAGAGAATGCATCCTTAACTATCACACTCTTCATCCTATGTAATGTAGGGAAAGTTTCAGTAAACTTCAAGCTGCCAACTTAGCTGCTGATAAACATTCTGGCATCCTCGTTTTCTCCTGATTCTTTCTAAGCATCATAGTTAGGAAATTTCTGTACCTTGGTTTATTACTTTATTGTTCTTTATTTTTTTAAATGGTGATTTTTTTTAAAGTAAGTTATTAACGAGAAATTTGAACTGTATGGAAACGGTCTTTTGTCACATATAATATTGCCATTCGGTTGTTAATGACTTTAGGCACTATAATTTTTTTTAATGTTTATTTTTGAGAGACAAAGCACAAGTGAGGGAGAGGCAGAGAGAGAGAGGGGCAAAGGGTCAAAGTGGGCTCCAAGCTGTCAGCATAGAGCCTGACCCAGGGCTCAAACTCATGAACTGTGAGACCATGACCTGGGCCAAAGTCCAGTGCTCAACTGAGCTACTCAGGCACCCAGGCACTATGAATTTATATAGTATAGACTCATTTTCTTCATGATCTTCTACTTATTAACCAAAATTTATTTAAATCAATTAGTAATTATGGAAAACATTTTCTCTCTTTTTTTTAATGTTTATTTATTTTTGAGAGAGAGAGAGCGCACACTTGCACCAGCAGGGGCGGGGCAAAGAGAGAAGAAGAGAGAGAATCCCAAGCAGGCTTTGTGCTATTAGCACACAGCCCAACAGGGAACCTGATCTCATGAACTGTGAAATCATGACTTGCTGGATGCTTAACCAACTGAGCCACCCAGGCACCCCACATTTTTTGAATGTTAATCTGTTTATTTTGAGAGAGAGAGAGAGAGAGAGAGAGCAAGCACAAGCAGGGGAGGGTCAGAGAAAGAGAGGAAGAGAGAGAGAATCCCAAGTGGGTCCCACACTGTCAGTGCAGAGCCCAACATGAGGCTCAATCCCATGAACGGTAAGATCATGACTTGAGCCAAAATCAACAGTCAGATGCTTCACCACCTGAGTCATCCAGGCACCCTGGAAAACATTTTCTCTTTAAAAATTTATGAAGAACACAAAACAAATGACAAAAACCCAAAAAAATGTTTTAATAAAAATAATTTTTGTGGAGCATTAATGATAAATTACATTAAGGTAAATCAGATATTCATTTGTTCAGGTTATTAATTCTTAAGTACCTGCCACATGCCAAGCATCATGGCAAGTATTGAGGACACAATTGGGATATGGTCTTAGGCACAGTACTTGACCTCCTAGAGACTTATGATTAATGACCACATCATTGTACTTCCTGTGGCACTTCCTTTGCACACAGGAGGCACTAAATAGCTATAGGCCAACTGAATGAACAAGTGACTCTGTTTCATGTGTTAATGTCATCAGAATGAATCAACTTCCATAAGTTAACTTCCAATAGCCAGATGAGTACATGTCAGAATACCAAACAGGTTAAACAGAAAACTGACTTCATTCAGTTAGGGTATAACTGTAAACGTTCAGAACTGAAATGGTATATTTCAGTTGTATGTTACTGAATGGTATATTCAGTTGTATATTACTGAAAATTGAATATGGAAACGTCTAAAAATTATACAGCCAAGTAAAGTTTTGGAAAAGAAAAAGAAAAGAAATGCCTAAACTGACATTCCCAGTAAGAAGGAAAGATTCACAATGACTGGGGCACAGTAGTACAGCTGATAACCCAATAACCCAGTACTTGCTGCCTCTCTTATATAAAATATTGGTGTTTTAAATTGTGTGATATAATGTGAAAGCAAATTAGCATAACATATAAAACAGAAAGGAGAATGTCAGTTGTTTCCAACATGTCTCTGGAAAATTATACTCAAAGTTCACATAATGGGAGCACATAAGATGTATGAATACGTCAAAGATCAATGTTCCCTATATAATGATACAATTTTTCCTCATTTACCCCATTCTTATAGTCTTTCATACCTGTAAAAATTGTCTAACATGATATATTGACAGACATGTGGTCAGAGATAAAGTGAAAATCTATTGTATGACTAGGAAGTTAATTAACCTAACAGTAATGATTACTATAACAATCTCTGAACGTCTTGGAACCTGAAATTCTCTAAATGTTTGGTGATGTAAATTTTAAGAGCATTAAATGTTTTAAAGAACCAAGTCAGGATCAATGAAAGAATAACCAAATGAATAGGACTGTGTGTCAGCCTTGTGCTAGACACTAGCGAATATTATGTAGAAATAATACCTAAAGAAAAATGATGAAGAATTCAACCTCCATCATTTCACATAGTTTAAAATATAAGCTGAAAATAATTTTGTCAACTCACAAGAGAGAAATATTCTACCAAATGTGGCCAAAGATCTGCTTTTCTAAGGAAATAAAAGGAGTTCATTGTATCCAGATTTAGAATAAATCTGTTCCTGCAAGCAGAGGCATCTGTTGTTACTAGTATTTTTGTGTGTATATGAATATGAACTGAATATGAATTTTACTTTCATAAGCTTCTTTTTACATCTAGTTTTTAAATTCAAAAGTTCTGGAGAGATTTAAAGGGCAGTAGTCTTCCCCAAACTCTAAAGGGTGTGGGATGTATTTTTAACTAGAAAGAAGAATGCTGGGAAACAATATTTTTCTTTAGCCCAGTGACTCTGAGTTTTTAAAAAAGTGATATAATAGCCTTGCATTTGTGAAAAACCAAAGACCACTACAGCTTTTTGGTAACAGGAATAAACCAAGAAAATCTGAAGCATCCTCAGGCCTAGCACAATGGAATGGGGTCAGAATCAGAAGATCATGGAATATATTTCTTCCTTTAAAATAAAATGAGCACATACCCAAAGAAAATGGCTGCTGTGATGGTCGATTACCCCAGTTGAAGTCCAGGCTTTTGACCTGGGTTTAGCTTTCCCCATGTATCAGTATGAAGATTTGCCTGCATTCTGCCAGGTACCATCTCCACAGCTGAATTTTTGGCAGAGAGAAATGCTGATACTGGAGGTGGTCAGAACCGGGCTCCAGGCCCAGCTCTACTCTTCCTCAGCTGTATGACCTTGGGTAAGTGGTTTACCTTTGCAAACCTCGTCAGTTTCATGGGAGGCTGAGCAGTGTAGGAGATAAAGCTTATCTCTCTACTACTGAGGGGTGTTTTTTCCAGGTCTGGAGACCCTCCTTGGTCTCTCTCCATGTTCTATTTACCTTGTTCTGCCTCTGGGGCAAAACTTCTCTGATTAGTAAATTTGAATGAATAATTACACGCAGTTCTAAGGAGCAAGCATAGCCACCAAAATTACAGGAAACAAAGATATATTCTGCTTTTCTCTGCCTTAAATCTTACCTGGGAGGCCTGTCCCAGTTCAGCATTGTCATGATTGGTGGAGAAGACTTACAGCCACATCTTCCAAGGTGGCTTCTTCTTACAATCAAGGTGATACTTACCCTCTACTTCTCTCAGTTTTCTTATTTCTCAACAAGTTTAGAAGCCTGGTGGGGAAGAGGAGTGCTATTCACCAGGTGCCCCTTTGGAGATCCCCATATTCATTGTTGTTAGTACTGTCACTGCTCATTCACTGATTTGGGAAAAGGGGAAACGGTTAAAACTCTTGAGTATTCTCCATCAGCATTCCTCAGGATTTCATTAATATCTATTGGATAAATTATAAAATATTGAAACCACATGGAACTTTTAAGGACCATCTAATCTAATGCCATTTTTTGTACAAAAAGAAACAGTAGTTCTTAAATGTATCCCAGTCCTGCAGCCAGCCAGCGGCAGGACATCCTTCTTACCACTCCTTACTGTACCCCTGCACTAAGTGAGTCACTCATTCTGTTTTATTTTTGTCCCCTTTTTTAACTAATGAGGTTTTTTCCTCAATTCAGAGTTGGGGTTTTTGGAGAGACACCGAGAACCTCAGAAATAAGGGGGTGGGGCACGGGGACAACTAGGAAGAAGCTTACATCACTCAATTTGACTGAGGACAGGAAGTACCATATTTAATATTAGTTTGTCCTAGTTTTTCAAAGCAAGCCAAAGATTTGCAAGCCCGGTGGTTCACAAAGTGTAGAGCAGCAGCCCTGGCAGCAACTGGAGACTTGTTAGGAAGGCAAATTCCTGGCCCCACCCCCAACCTACTGGATTAGCCTGCCAGAGCTGCCATAACCAATGAGCACAGACAGGGTGGTTTGACCAACAAGAATTTACTGTCTCACAGTTTTGGAGGCTAAAAGTTTCAGATTAGGGTGCTCACAAATTTGGTTTCTCCATAGGCCCTCGCTGTCTGACTTGTAGATGGCCACCTTTCTGCTGTGTCTTCACATGGCCTTTCCTACATGTGAGCATACCTGGAGTGTCTTCCTCTTCTTATAGAGAGGATCAGTCATGTTAGAGGCCCCCCCCCTTTATGGCCTCATTTCATCTTAGTCACCTCTTTAACTCCTCTAGCTCCAAATATAGTCACAGTCTAAGGTACTGCGGTTAGAGCGTCAATATATATAAATTTGGAGGAGACACAATTCAGTCCATAACACCTGTTGAGTTAAAAAATGCAATGGTTGGGACCCAGCAATCTGTGTATTATTAAGTCCCTCAGGCGATTTTCATGCCAGTTAAAATTTGCACGGATTAATCTAGGTCTAAAAGACATCAGGACCAGTGTTGTTTTGGCACACACAAGCATGTGAAAGAAATGGAGCTAACTGTGGCAAGGGCCTGGCCACCAAAGGCATGACTGTGAGTATGCATTCAATACTGTGTGAGTGCTAGATGCACGTGCAGTAGCGAGCAGATTCACCTCCCCAGTATTCTTGCCAGCTGGCCTTGGAAAGTGGACTGAACCTCTTGGATTGAGTGACCACCCTAATTGGATTCTTAGATAATCCTGGAAGTGGTGGGATCTCCAAAGAGAATGAATGCTCTATTTCAACACATTGATGCCCACCTTCAAATGCAAATAGAAAGCAGAAGAGGTCATAAATTATTTATGTCATTATTGAGATTAAATCTGAAAGGAAAGATTACTGTATTTTCTGCATGAGGGAGGAAGGGGTTAAAGAGAAGGACAGACTTTAGGATTTAAACTCCTGGCTGGAGCTCAGAATCACCTGAGCAGATTGGCAATAAATGGATTTCTCAGTCCCACTTGTGACTGAATCAGACCTTCCAAAGACAGGGCTCAAGACAAAGACTGAAGCGTTGTTTTCTGGATAAGTGGGAAGTTGGAATAACATACAGAGTTAATTGAACTAGTAGTTCATCATTATTAAGCAACAGGGATACAAAAATAGCACTCACACTTTTTGTCACATGTTTTATAGGAACTGGAAAAAGACGAGAACGATATGAGAGAAGCTTATCACAAATAATTCCAGATTAGAATTTAGATAGTATGAAATGATAACACCGATCTAGGAAATGGATTCAAAACTATTTTTCCTCTCTTTTTCCTTACCCTACTGCAAGCTTTCTGCATGAAGCTGTCAGCACCTTGACCCATTCACCACACACAGGTATGCCACTCTCTGGCATGACGCCACACCCCTTTTGAAAATCTTACTTTCCATTGCTCTTTAATCTTAATATGAATTACCCAAGAATAAACTATCTTTTGGTGCACCTGGGTGGCTCAGTCAGCTGAGTATCCAACTCTTGATTTCGTCTCAGGTCATGATCCCAGGGTCATGGGATAGAGCCGGCATCAGTCTCAATGCTGAGCATGGAGCCAGCTTGAAATTCTCTCTCTCTCTCTCTCTCTCTCTCTCTCTCTCTCTCTCTGTGTGTGTGTGTGTGTGTGTGTGTGTGTGTGTCTGCTTCTCTCTTCTGCTCATACGTGCTCTTTCCCTCTCTCTACAAAATAAAAAATAAAATAAAAAAGAATAAGGTATCTTTTGTCAAAATTCACATTGAACTTTAAAGAACTATTTCTTCAGAGGGTAATGAGCTAAACAGTCACTTGTGACAGTTATAAAAGAGATTCTGAAAATCCACTCAACGTCTTATGCTCCCTTCCCCCAAATCTGAAATAAATTTGGCTAATTTCAAACAAATTAAGCAAAATAATTCCCTTTTGCAATTTTGGGATGATTTATTATAGTATCTTCTTGTCATGTTTCTAAAAACTCCTTTTCCCTGTATACCAAAATTAGCTTACTTTTATATAAAGGTCTTGCTTCCTTTATTTATTTTCTAGATCCCACCTCCTTGCTTTTTCAAAATTAGATTCTGGATGTATGCAAAATAGGATTATGTGTTTTATCTTCCTAACTTCAACAGAGATGACTAGAAACTCTTACATGGCAGGGTGCCTGGGTAGCTCAGTCGGTTAAGCATCCAACTTTGGCTCCAGTCGTGATCTCACAATTTGTAAACTCTTAAACGGCTACTTATTCTACCTCTAATACAGGCCCCAAAAATCAACTCTGCATAAATCAGGACAGGTTTGTGTGATGCATGTAATAAGTTGTGGCAAGATCCTTGCAGAGGTTTTGATTAAAGCACAAACTAAAGATGATATTGCCTTGTTTATTCCAAACAGCCTCCTATTATCAACGCTTTTTTGTTGGTTTGTTTTTACTTTTGTCCTTCTTTTTGCAACCTTTTCTGTTTCCCACCATATCTGAGTATTTGAACTATAATTTCTAGAAGGTCATCAGTGATCACTCATTGGTATAACTGTCACATTCATCTGTGAATTCAACTGTGTGGCAGTTGGTAATCTCAATTACTTGATATAGTTCCCATAATATCATAAAAAGATTGCCTTTAAATAACTCTCTTCCATCTGCCTTAGATACCAATGGTGAAGAGGCTCCAAATTAATTGAGAGTTGTGGTTAAGAATGTTAATTAACTTGTTTATATCATACTTGCTTCCCAAACCTGAATGTGAAAACAAAATACAGTATAATTATTCTTTAGAATCTACCCCTGTGTCTCCATATAAATTTTGCACCTGCCTCAGATCTTTCTCTGGAGCTTTAAGATCTGTCAGCAACATTACACAACTACCTGTTAGAATTTAAAGAACCAATGGAACCATTCTGTGTGATTCCTGTGGTTTGTCTGAACACAGCTCTTCTCTTCCTGAAAGCACTAAGACAAACAGGTTTATAAGATAAAATGTAGCATTTGCATACAGTTCCCATTGATATATGGTCCCATCATTTACGAGTTGTTTTGCAGACTAAGGAACATAATAGGTACAGGGGTTATGAGGGAGATACTCTCTTCAAACCTCAAGGAGCTTCCTGTACAGAATGAAAAAAGTGTAGTGTCATAACACAATTTGTTCCTCTGAACGCCAATTTTCAGCAAGAGGTTATACAGGAAAAGGGTGAAATAAACATGGAACCTGTCTTCCAGGAGTTCACAGTCAAATAGGAGAGAGGAAGCAAAAAGGAAAAGGAAGCTGAAAATGACAAGTATTTTCAGTGAGGCATAAAATGCACTAGGATTGAAAGGAAGATAGCAATATGATCAGGAATGCTCAGAGCTGAGCTTATGCTATTTTAACAAACAGTAATTATAAAAGGGTCTCAGAAATTTCTTTTTAGGAGAAGGATTCACAGGCAAAAACTCTTCCAATGGATATCAAAATTATTTTTCAATGTGTATCACGATAACAGGATACAGTGTACTTGATGGCTTATGCTAAATAGAAACACATTTGCATAGCATCTGATCTGCAGTTTTTTCAAATGTTTTTGTTGGAAGTTAACAGAAGCCTTCCAGGTGTCAGTGTTTTTGCTGAGAGACATTTTCCATTCCCGCATCTCTGCACAGAATGAGCATGACATTATATGCTAAAAGGACACTGTCAAATTTTAGTCTAAAAAGAATCCATATGATCTGTCAGATAATTTTTAACTCCAGATACAACTTCCATCAGCAAATGTAACATGAAAAATAAATATGCAAGTGGCTCTTAGGGTCCATGTGTTGAGCATTTAGAAAAATTAATCTTCTAGAGAGTTCTGTATTAGTGCTCTTCTGTGGCAAAACCATGCACATTGCACTCTAAAATATTCAATGTGATCTCTTTCTAGAGGACAGAATTTAGTTAGTAATTAAATCACAGGATGAAAAAGAGAGAGAGATTACATGGTACAACCAAATGCTCTAATGTAATTCGTGTTTCATAGCTTACGTTTTTGATCTTATACATCTATAGATTTTATTTTGTCAGTTTTTCACTTTATCCAAAAAGACTTCACATCCTTTAAAGGTTAGTACTGAATTGTCTTTGATTTCTCTACTGAAAGAAGGTCTTCTTCCCCATCCTTGTTACCTATCTAACTCCTACTTAGGACTAAACAAAAATGAACCCCAGAGGGACACAGGGTCAATATTAAGTATTTTATGAGCAAAAGATGGATGCAGGCTATCATCTAAAGAACAGACTTGTATATTAAAAGCTGCTCATTAAAAGCTAATCAGCTAATTAGCTAATTAAATGGTAATCACTCTCAATCCACCAAAAGCCTGTTAACCAAGAAATTAAAATCTGTCATCCTGGGAGGTACTCAAAATTAGAAGCAGGAAAAACACACAGGTATCGGGAGATAAGAAGGAAGGTTCAGACCCAGGGCAGCTAAATGCATCCTGCTGAGTCCTTCCACCTCGCCCAGCACTGTTTTCCATGAGTCACCGGAATGTTTAGCTGCTTTCACTCGTGACATCACAAAGGTGTCATTCTACCTCGGACCCACCTCATCCTTTAAGGCTTTACTCAGAATCTACCTCCACCCCGTTTCCTCACTTTACATTTCCGATAATCTTCCAACTTCCTGTGCCATTTTCAGATCTATTCTCCACAGTTGAAATGACTGTCTGATCACTTGTACTGTTAGGTAAACTGAAACAATAGTTTATAAAAAGAACAACAGTTTATAAATAAAAGAAGAAGAAAACCAGGCTCAAAAAAAACCTAGGCAAGGCTGGGGCAGAAAATAAAAGTTAGGCAAGTGAATGGGTCAGCCCCAGTAAAATTCAGATCATAAGGTGGAGCCTGGAACTAATGAAGCCTTCCACAAAGGAAGCATTTTCTAAGTACCTACACCAAAAAATAAGGTCAAAGCTAAAGTCAAAGTGGTAGTTCACAACCACTTATTAGACAAGGCCAAGAGGGCAGTAAAGTAGTGAATATTACAGCAGGCAGCAGACCTGGAATCCAGAGAGATTCTAAGAAGCCAATTTTCAGGTGTGTTGTGAAGGATAAATGATAATGTGTGTCTAAGTAGGTCCCCATTCTTTTCCCCAACAGTATATTCTTTGTGATCTCGCCCAAGAATCTTGACAATATGACCTCATGTGGTATCTTTAAAGAGATCTATTTAAAGCAAGTCACGCCTGAGTTGAGGACATGGAAAGACCCATAATCTTGCCATACCCATGATGGGGCAGTGAGCCCCTAAAAGCAGGGATCATAGCAGAGCACTTTGGTTTTTCTGCTTCTTATTCCTAAACCCAATGTAGAAAAAAGAAATGTGGAAAAACGTAGGATTTTGGCACATATTTAAAGGTAGGTTATTTTTAAATGTACTATTAAGGTATCATTGGACACACTGTTTATAAAAGAATTAACATCTCCAGTTTTTTCAATTCTGTGTTCTTATGACCTTCCTATGCTTTGCAGTGTTCGATTGCCTTTATTGAGCTCGATAGGTGCTGCCCTACCACGACCCCCTGCAGAGTTATCACATAACAATTTTTGAAGAATTAAGTAAACTATAAAAGTATGTTTCACATATTCCACACTTATCCCCCACCTGCAGCCACTGGCTGGCATTTCTTTCTGCTTTGAAATAGCAATTTCTGATCCCCAGAGGCTTATCAGAGTGAAACACACTTTCCTCATTCGTGTATCCAGAGGGCTAAATCAGCAATACCTGGCCTTTTTTTTTTTTTTTTTTAAAGAAAGTTGTTGAAATTCCTCCAATACCCTATAAAAGTACTAATGGTTATATAAAAGTAAAATAACACTGAATTTGAACTTTTGATTGCCTTTTAGTGAATTAGATAGACAAAACGTTTAACCACAAAAACATAATGCACATAAAAAATAAAATTAATGAGTGAATTAAAACTGTGAACACATAAATGAATAAAACCATAAACTTGGTCAATACTAAAGGGAGAGGAGAACACAAACCATGTTCATCTTTCAGGAGGTAAACCTCCACAACTAGGTTCACTACAAAGTCTCCTAACAGACCCTTGATACTACAAGTTATTGTCCTTTTTCTTTCTTTTAATGATACAATAGCACAAGTTATTGAGCTGGATATGTGGACACAAAGCCAAAGAGGACATTAGGCAGCCTCCCTTGCAGCTACATGTGGTCAAATACTGAGCTTTGGCCAATGAGATAGGCCTCTAAGTAGTATATGGCAAATCTTTAAACGTTTGGTGACCTTAAACCTTTGGTGCCCTTTCTCCATTCCTATAGGCTGGAATATAATCAGGCTAGAGGCCACCATGTAAATAAGGACAAGGACAACTGACACAACTGTCCTTAAGTAAAACACCTCAGCTACTACTATAATTATGGGGCACCCTGTGGCTCAGTCATTTAAGTGTCGGACTCTTGATTTTGGCTGAGGTCACAGTCTCATGGGTTGGTAAGATAGAGCCCTGTGTGGGTCTCTGCACTGACAGTGGGTAACCTGCTTGGGATTCTCTCCCTCCCTCCCTCTCTGCCCCTCCCCACACCTGTGCACTCCCTTGTGCACATGCTCACTCTGTCTCAAAATAAATAAACATTTAAAAATAAATAAATACCACAATTATTACATTGTAATATATGTATTAAAACCACTATTTCTTACATGATAATATTAAAATTTTGTTCTAGCTTTTGAAAAAATACATATTAAGGAAAGGAAAGGAAAGAAAGAAGCTCAGAGAGACAGAGAAAGGGAAGGAAAGAGCTTGGCTCAACCTCTGAAAGGCCCTGACCTGGCTTTAGCTCTCAGCTGCCCACCGGGATTTCATCCCCCGCACATTCCTATGTGTCCTAATGAAGTTTGTGGTTTCAAAGGAGTGAAGTAGAACTAACAAGTAAATGGACAATACTGAGAAGACTGGCCAGAGAGATACACAGGTGGGAGATTTCTTTCAAATGGAAAAAAGGTCAGAGGAGGACATGACATTTAAGTTGGCTTCAGAATATATTTTGTGTAAACTGAATAATGTGAACATAAGAGAAAGGGACAACATGGAAAAGCATGGGGAAAGAAGAAGAGAAGAAGAAAGTCATTTCTTCAATGACTTCAATAAAGAAAACACCGTGCTCTGTGGACAAGGCCACTTCTTCATAGCCCTCTATTGTCTCATATATTCCACATATAACACCATTCTATTTCTAGAGATTCATTTTTGGGGAATTAAGCGAATCCTCAATAGAGTAATATAGTAGGTCTGTGTCAGTTGTGAGAAACTCTTTATCAGTTGCCTTGTGTGACTGAGAAGGGAGGGAATAGACAGAATAAGCAGGCGAGTGTTGATGGTGCAGTACAGGGAAGGCCCCTAGGGGTGGTTCTGTGGGCAAGGATGGACTTGGTGATGATTGGATAGAGCTTGAGGTGGGCCACACAGACTGGCCACGACATACACACAGCAGAGACTATGATAAATCAAATGCCTAATTTTGCCTATATTGCTACTTTTCCCAGAGCCATCATAGAAAGAAAGCAAATATTAAAAAAAGGGAATTGTGGTTACTCAGTACCTAAATGTAAGAAGAAGGCAAGGACTTTGTCTAATTTGTCTCTGCTTTATCCGAGAGCCTACAACACTGACTGGCACTCAAATATCCTGGGGGTGTGTAAACACATGCCTACCCTGTGTCAGCCCTGTGCTTGGTACTTTACCTACATTAGCTCATGTACGTCTCACCCATAAACACGGATGAGGAAATTGAGGTACACAGAGAATAAGAGTCTTGCCCGAGGTCATCCAGCCAGTGAATGGCAGTGCCAGAATTCAAATCCTAGTCTCATTGACTAAGGCCAGTGCTATTATCTACTGTGAAACACTTCTTCACCAGACAGGAAACCAGACTATGACTATAGCACACAATAATCTCAGTTTGGCACAACTCCCCCTGATGATAGCATCATCAGATGCGAACTGGAAGAACCAGTTTTAAGGAAGGGTGAGGGGGTGTGGAATATACAGTGAAGCTGAACAATCAGGCTGACTGTATTTTATGGTCTCTGATTTGGTTCGCCCAAAGTTGAATCAGGACCCGAATTAGTTCAAAGCACAAACGAGAAGTTATTTTTATTTCTGCCTCCCTCTGGGGTTTAGAATTCTGTAGAGGAAAAACGAAAACTATTCCTTCATTAAGCAGGTGGCATCAAAATCTATCACATCAGTGTTGAAAAGCACCAGGTAATTTCTTAGTTTCAGAGACTTCAATTTGCCACTAGTGAAATTCCAAGAAGGCTGCAATAATCTCGGAAACTACTCAGTTACTCAGAAATATTTTGGTGGTTCTTTGGCTGACTTAAACCAAGTTATTTCTATATCTAATAATTTCTATTAATCATCCTGAGCTCAAAGACATATACTTTCCTCCAGGACACTACAAGAGAATAAATGGTAGAAGAATGATAAGATAGCATGAATAAGTGAGAGGAAATGTATGTTAAACAGGACCCTTCATTTTGTATTCATCACTAATGGATGCTGGCAGGTGACATTGTGCATGCAGACTACTAAGTCGGCTGCTGACTGTTTCTACTGAACACCAGAGAAGCGTGATGCAACAGACACTAAACTGACCGCCAGCCTTGTATTAGCTAGTAAAGAACGGAAATGAGTCATCCATGTTCACCCACACTCTTGAAACGAAACCTGAAAGGGAAAAAGTCTCATACAAAAATCCAGCTCCATCTTGTTTTTTGCCCTGCCCGCATCTGCTAGAACAGCCCCTGACCTGAAGGTTTATGGCACAGATGTTTAATAAATATTTATGGAATGAATAAATAAATGAATGTTTTCCCATTATTCCCTCAATCTAGGAATATTCAGGATGGCAAGAACAAGAGAGCAATGCTGTTGACCCACAGAACTCTTGAGTTTGTTGAGATTGCAGATAGACTTGTATCAAGATCCATTTAGACATCTTAAATAGGCATTGTTAATTCGTCATATCCAAAACATAACTTCTGATTTCCTCCCCTATAAATTGGTTTCCCCCAATCTTCTCTCAGGAAGTATGCTTCCGTCTAGCCAGCTGCTTGGGGCAAAATCCTAGAAGTGATATTTGATTCCTCTCTTCCCCTCATTCCCGATACTCAAACCCTTAGTGAGTAAACTCTGCTTCCAAACTTTATCATGAATCTAATCGCTTTACCACCTCCACTAAGACCACCCTTTGTCAAACATCTGGACTACTGCGATAGCCTCTCATTTGTTCCCCGCTTCCAAATTCATCCTTGTGCAATTAAATCTTCATCTAGTTCTGTAGCAGGTAATTTCTTAATTTCAGAAACTGATCATTTTAATAGTAAATATTATTTCACTCTGCTTATAACTCTCCAATGCCCTCGTGTTGTACTTTGAACAGGAGTCTAATTTCCCATCGCTTCCAGGCCATGTGTGGTCAGGTCTCCTCACTATCTCTCTGACTTCCTCATCTACCACACTGCCCCTTCCACCCTTGCCATGCTGGCTTGCTTGCTTCTTTTTGAACATTTACATTGTAAGGTCTTCCAATAGTTGTTTCTCTGTATGGAATGCCCTTCCTCCAGATCTTCACGTAGCTAGTTCATATCCTTATCTGGGAAGTCTTTCAGGAGTGAAATTGACCCTTAGGACAATACCCGCACATCAGGTATATTCTGTCAAGCCATCCTGTTTTATTTTTTCCATAGAAATTAAAACTCTCTGAAAATACGTTATGAATATAATAAAACCTTGGATTGTGGGTAACTTGTTCTGCAAGTATTCTTCAAGATGAGCAAAGATTTATAATGAATTTTCACTTGATAAATGAGCAATGCCTCACAACACAGCTAGTATGTGATGCAGAACATCACACGATCACCAGTGAGCCACTGGTGATGTGAAATTCACTTTGATGTGCAAGTGCTTTGGATTAAAAGCATGTTTCTGGAATGAATTCTGCCTGCAAACCAAGGTTTTATTGTATATGCTCCCTTGACTAATGTATGTCTCCCACCTAGGAAGTAATTTGATAAAAGTAGGGATTATTTGAGCCTTGTTCTTCATCATATCTTCTAAACTTCGAAAAATGTTTATTGAATGAATGAGTGTTCTCTGGAAGTCTGAGCAGTTTTTGTGTCTGTGTTTGGTACTTTTGTTGAGTAATAGGTCGATATTTTCTAGGGACTCTGCTAGCAGGATAGAAACTGTGATTGAGACCGAGTCCTTGTATATTGGTTTTAGAGAAGAATATGATAGCCCTCTCTTCACTTTTAAACTGCCAGTGTATCGCAGAGCCAATTCTGACACATCTATATCAAAAATTAATTTCCTCAATTCTGTGTGTATAGCATTCAATTTTTCTTCTAAATATTATCCACATCCAGCATGGCCATTACAGCTAAATGATTCTTTTAATCACACATTTCCCACTGCAACTCTGCCTCCCCCCAAACCTCATTTTTACTTATAATAATTTCCTAAATGTAAGCCGTTTCGTTTTAAATGCTGGCAGAAAAAAAGAAATTATTCTTTGCAATGGCAGAGGTATCTCTTGTTACTTAACGAAGTGCTTCTTCAGTAGTTAAGTTCTCATTAGGAAGCTAACTTTCCAGAGTAGTTCAGAGATGCCATTTAGGATGATTTCATGTTACTGAGCCAGTGTGCAGTATCGTGACACCCTGAGGCTACTTGCCCTGCAGTGTCACGAAATGACAACCCTGTCCTAATCATCACTAAATAATATGAACCCATAAACCTGATCTTCAAAGTCTAAGAGTACAGCCTGCTGCTACACGAGGAGAGATATGTTTTTTTTAATCATTTTTAATGAGTTTTAGCTTATTGCAATAACCAAACTTTCATATTTAAATTAGTTGCATTAGCTGTCACTGCAAACAAAGCTGCATTCATATTTTTAGATTTATTTCACAGTACTCCTCATTTGCCCATCTGTCTATCTACTTATACTATATTACAGTACATTTCTGATAGGATATATTTTTAAAACTTTTTTAATTTATTGAGAGAAGGAGAGAGAAGAGCATGAATGGGCAAGGGGCAGAGAGAGAGAGAGAGTCACAAAATCTGAAGCAGATTCCAGGCTCCGAGCTGTCAGCATAGAGCCCAATGCAGGGCTTGAACTCACCAACTGTGAGATCATGACCTGAGCTGAAGTCAGACACTTAACCGACTGAGCCACGCAGGCACCCCAGGATATATATATTTTTTAATCTCTGTTTTGGAGTGAATGGTAAAACACAAAGTGAAAAGGCAAATCAATAAATTCTAGAGAAGAAAAATCAATCTAGAATTCTAAGAGGTAGACAACCAAAAAATAAATAAGAAAAGTAAGAAGAGCAAAAGCTATTCAAGTAATAGTCTTCAATATTTTTGTTTTTTAAACAAAACTTTGTATTATTTTTGTTGAAAACTGCACTGAATGCAAATTTCCACTTTTACATGAAACAAATATGGTGATGATAATTCACACTGAAAGAAAACACGAAAGCAAAGCAAACCTGTTTCTGATAGTTAATGTTTAAGTTTGTTTTTTGGTCACAAAAACAGACATGTACCTATACAAAGGCTGAAAATAGGACATTTTTTTTAAGGTAATGATTCACGAAAGACTATAAATGTAACGTGTAACTGATTAATACAACTCTAATAATAATTGTTCAAATAGTCACATCTATAGCACATCTGAAGTGTTCTTATAAATATTACAGGGAGAAAATAATATTTTCTTAAAGTCTAAAAGAGTGAGTTTGTCCATAGACTAAATGACCATAAAAAGTCTTTCCTGAGACATTAAAAAAAAATGCATCGTTATTCTCCGTGAAACTTTTCAATTCAAAACTTTCCACATAATAAAATAACTGAGGATCTGAAACTGAGAAAATAGATTTGGGAAGAAACTATTTGTGAAACTTGATACTTTTTATTTCTTTCTTTTTTTTTTTTTCATCGCCCAAGGGTATCACCACACTTACAACAACCTTTCCTGTTCAGCGTGCATTTCAGGTGTTAGAGACACCTCTCCACAGGATACCCTACTGTCTTCAGTGCTATCTCAGTGCTCTGCTTACAACTGCCTAACACAGCCCAAGAATTTTTTGTGGTAATTTAATCTTCCTATCAGCAAAGTAGGTCACCAACCCTCATGTATCATGGGACGGGGATTTCCTCTTCATATTTTTATTTTAATGTTTGGAACTCCTTTTGCAACATTCTAGAGCAAGGCGCTCAGGACCTGCTGTGCCCAAGGGACTGACAAAGGAAGAGGATCTATTTATTGCTTGTGCAGAGATAGTCTTTAAAAACAATGTTATTATGGGCTCCCGAGTGGCTCATTCGGTTGAGCATCCAACTCTTAATTTCGGCTCAGGTCATAATCTCACGGTTCATGGGATCGAGCCTGCATCGGGCTTCACTTTGATCATGCAGCCCCCAATTTCATGGTAATGAGACAACTTTTCATCAAAGAAGGGAAATTTACTTTAATGCCTCCCTAAAATGTACTGAGCTTCGATAAAGGTTATTATGAAACATCTCCCTAAACAATGTCTATGAGCATACTCAGTTGAATTTTGTATATACAGATGTTAGGATCTCATGGGATTTATTTCACTTTGAAAAAAACAAATATTGAGACAAGATAATGGCTTGCAATGTCTTAGCATTAATTGATTTTTTTTCTTACAGTTTCTAACCACATCCTCTACCAAACTACTCTCCTGTAGTTTCTGTATAAGTTTCTTGTAAGTAGCGATGATCTTCAAATATTCAAATATTATTTTTAATGATCTAATAGTTATAAGTTAAAGAAGTATAAAATAACATAAGGTATTAGTAATTATCATTATACTTTGAATAATATTTCCTACTTTATTATGGCTGAATTATGATCTTTAAGAACACAGCCGCAGTTGCTTTTTCCACATGTTCTGTAAGCAAACACCACAAATTATATCTACTGTTAGTGAGTGTACTATCTCCTTTTGACACGGATACCACAAAGATTTGTGTGCTAATAATAGTCATTATAATAAACCTATAAAAAGATTGGGAACAATGATTTTTCACCAATCTAAGATTGAATTTGAGCAATTATAATCATTTAATTTTTTAACATAAGAAATTTAAATTTAAATATTTAAAGATAAACTATTTAGTGGAATTAAATGGAAAAATATTTAAAAGTAAGTATTTAAATGTAAAAGTATCTACAGAAAAATTTAGTGATTACATAATATATTCAGAGTTCAGTGAATAAAGTGGTTAAAGGAGAAATCATTGAGAAATATTCTATCTTGTTATTTTGACACATAGTAGTAAATATTATATTTATTTTTTAAGCATTAACACAAAAGAAAAACTAAAGGAGAAAAATAGAAAATTTGAACAACCCTAGGCAACTGACTTCCAAAAAAATATGTAAGAATATTTTAACAACTCTTCCTAAGGCTATACCTAATTAAAATACAATAAAAAAATTATCCACATAATTCCGGTATTCATTAAGTCCCACCCTTTTTTGAATAGCCAGTGAATAAAATGTTAGGTTTTGGAGGTTAATAACAGGATATAGCCCATGTTTTACATAACCAGACAGAGTCAAAGAAAAAGCAGGCAGCAATAAAATGCTCAGTTCTGACCTGTTAATTCTTCAAAGTTTGAACCGGCTGACAACACAAATTGACACATCTCATGAGGAGGTAGTCCTGTTGAAATATAATTACCCTTGAATTTTTGTGAAAAAGAGTGAATGTGAACACTAAAAATTCACAATCTGGTAAATGAAATATATTTGACAATTACCCCCCCTGGGTGAGTATATTGGGCGAAACTCTGACTTCTATGCTTGCCTTAGGCTCCTATTGAGGTCAGATGAGTACAGAATTGGGTTGAATGTTCAAAATCGTAGAAACTGTTCTAAATACCCCAATTAGAAAGGGAAGAAACCTAAATTTTCTGTAAATTGGAGGATTCTATTCTGTATCACTATTACCTGAATTCTTCCAATATGACAAGAAGATGAGGAAAGCTATTTAATGTTTATATCTATTTTGGAAGGAAGGAAAGAAGGAAAAGAGGGAAGGGGCGGGAAGGGCAGGGAAAGGTAGGAGGGAGGGAAGAAGTTTACATGATTCACAGTTTCCCCATGATATGATTACATTTATCTTGTCATATAGGATAACTATTATCAGAATCTTCATAGTAGGGGCCTGACCTAGGCAACAATGCTGTCACAAATTAATTTTTGAGGACTTTGTACCACATATTCTATATACACTTCATCAGTGACTTTTCCCTTACCAGTGTTTCTTTTCCTATCAAATGGGTTTCCTCTCAAAAGTTAACTATGATGATAAATAAAATGTTCACTAATATGACTTGATGGTTACTTAGTCATTTGCATTTCACTATTGATCATTTGAAAACTGAAATGACCCACAGATCCAAGGAAGGAAAGTTGTAAATCATTTGTTCCTCATTCACTCCCTGGAGCAGATGCTATCAGTGCCCTGTTCATTGTCCCTCAGTAAACACCATTCTTATACAGACTACAGTTTCTTTCTACAACACCTGGCAACCTCTGCCTGAGGGCTTTCTTGGCCATAGAAACATGCTCAGAAGGAAGGTAACAGAGAGTTGATGCCCTCAGCAGCAGCGCTCAGCTAATAAGATTGGGGTTTCTACATCATCTCTCAAAGAAAGCCAGTAGAAATGACCTCTAGTAGCCCACAGTGGTAACCTGCTCATTAACAGGTTTTTTTTTGAGAATCCTTTTTGAGATTCCTTTCCCCTTTTTTGTCTTACTTCTCCACTCTTCCATTGGGGCTTCTTGGGATTACCTTTCAAATAAACTACTTGCACTTGCATCTTTCTTATTTTATTTTATTTTATTTTATTTTATTTTATTTTATTTTATTTTAAATATTTATTTATTTTTGAGAGGGAGAGACAGAGACAGAGCATGAGCAGGGGAGGGGCAGAGAGTGAGAGACACACAGAATCTGAAGCAGGCTTCAGTCTCTGAGCTCTCAGCACAGAGCCTGATGTAGGGCTCAAACTCTTGAACCTTGAGATCATGACCTGAGCCGAATTGGACACTTAACCAACTGAGCCACCAGGCTTCCTGAACACTTATTTTAGAGTCTTTTCCTCTAAAGTAGCTTGGGGAACCCAACCTAAGACATTCATTCATTCTTTATCCAAGAATTTTTATTTAGTATATTCTAGGGGCTAAGAAATGTGACCAGCAACAGGAATCAAATATGAATCCTGAGAACAAGTAAGTGAATATTTTCAAACATGGAGCTATGCTATGCGCTTCCTCAAATTCACAGCATAAGAGATCACCTTCTGTAATTAGCTTGGCTTATTATTGTTCATCATTTCTTCAGTCGAGGTCAGACAATGTAGTCTGTGTTCAGGCAATTTTCTTCTTTATCAAGTCATGCTTGGTTTCCTCAGCTCTCTCAGCACCTGTAACACTTCAACCCATTTACTCAATTTGGCCATCTCAATTCTCATTTTCACTCCTACCTCTGCAACATTCTCTTGGCTATTCTTCATGACAAAACACTATGTCACATGACAGTAGCCAAAAAGACTGTGTCCCCATTCTCTTTTCCAAAGCCTCCTTCATTGTCATTCGCTTAGGTACTTTCCCTAATGAGGTGAAAGCAATTTCCCAATATTCAGCCATCTTTTTTTTTTAAATGTTTATTTTTGAGCCGGGGAGAGGGGCAGAGAGAGAGGGAGACACAGAATCCAAAGCAGGCTCCAGGCTCTGAGCTGTCAGCACAGAACCTGACATGGGGCTTGAGCTCACCAGCTGTGAGATCATCACCTGAGCCACCACTCAACAGACTGAGCCACCCAGGCGCCTTTGTTCAGCCATCTTTAAATGTCTTTTCCTAGTTCCAGCGTATCATTCCCATGACGAACTACTGACAAATATATTACATTTAAACTACAAATAGTTCCAAGATGGGTATTATTATATGTATTTCACAGATTAGAAATCTATGGCTTTCTGTCTTGAAAGTTTTGATATTTCCATTTATTCTACCATACTCACCCCATGATCACATACAAAGAATTTAAACACATTTTTCTCATGCTCTTCTTCTTTTTTTTTTTTTTTTTCCTTTCTCACACTCCTCTTAATCCTTCACGAGAACTCAAAAGTGGTCAACACCCAAATGATTCTTCTGGCATTTCAAGAATCATATGCTTATATTTGATTCTCACTGACCTGTTGTTAAGAATATCTTCAAATAAGGTCATGAGTAATAAGCTGTATTCCTTGTGTGTCACTCATTAGTGTTGTGTTGTCCCTGAATTCAGGAGATAATTCCTGCAAACAAAATTTTTCTCGAAAACTACCTTGGAAATTTTCCAAGGACTCGTATGCTAGTTAACATCTCTGTTTCTGCCACTGAATATCCTTTAAAATATGTGAACTCTCAGTCTCAGGTGGCAAGGCCACCTCCGCTATCAGGCAGTTCATGTGTATCATACTGGTACTGGCAAAATGCTTGTGTAGTAATTTTTTCTTTGAGAAAAACAGTATGTTTTTAGATCATATTTTTTCAGGCTGTTTATTTTTTGAAGAACCCAAAAAATAGTACAGATGTTAATCTTTCTGCTCGGGTGGGTATCAACCACCATCAGGCCAGTGATACCAAAAGAAAAAGACATGGAAACGTGCTAAGCCTGTCAGGTGTGGGACATCCAGCACATTCCAAGGAAGGCACATTAATTGACATCTTGTTTTAGGTCCAAATCTTCTCTCTGTAAGTAGGATACATAAGCCAAAATAATAATTTGAAAATATTCCAATTCAAATCACCAGTAAGAAAGCCAATATTGCCACAGTGTTTGCATTGCTGACCATGTCTGTTTGAGCAGTCACAGCAGTTGCAGTGTTTCAGCACTGCAACAGGTCTGGAAAAGCAAATGGCCAAAGTTAAAACTCAGGAGGGGAATGGAAGTATTCCTCTTCATCATTTTGTTTCTATAAATCCAAAAGATCCTCAGATAATAAAGAATTGGATTTACTGGCTTCTCATGTTGGGTGTTCAAGATGACTAGAAATGGGACCATCTGTCGGTGTCAGTGGTTCCAGACCAAAAGAAGATGCTTCCTTTAGAAATGATCATTCAAAAGGATTCAGAAAAGAATGGGATATTTTTAGTAAGTCATTTACTCAAAACACTTCAGTGGGACTGCTGTAAGAGCAAAAATGAATTTATCCCCAGAGGATATAGTGAAATATTCCTGACTGATAGAAGGACTATGACATTTGGAACTAAATATGAAAAACAGAACAAAGCATTAAAATAAGAACACAGGATTGCCTGGGTGGCTCAGTGGCTTAAGCGTCCAACTCTTGATTTCGTCTCAGGTCATGATCTCACAATTTGTGAGTTCGCGCTCCATGTGGTCACCACAGAGCCTGCTTCGGATTCTCTCTCCCTCTTTCTCTCCCCCTCCTCTGCTCACATTCTCTCTCTCTCTCTCTTTCTCTCTTTCTCTCTCTCTCTCTCTCATAAATAAACTTTAAAAAAATAAAAAATAAAATAAGAACACTTCTTTGTGACTTATGAATCACAACCACCCAGAGGAAGACCAGGAATGAAGAGTAGAGCAGATATAAGAAATAGGAGAGAATGGACAGTTGGCATATACTTGTCACCAGTCTACTCAAGGAAGACTCTCTATTATTGCTATCTAGGATAGAAACATGACCTTTACGTTTTTATCACCAGACTTAGAAAAAAGACTAGTGTGGGAAATACACATTAGAGCCCATCTCCAATTTTCCTTTCTTTATGTACCATTTTAGCAAGTTGCCAAAATGTTTTGAAGGTGAATTTTAAAGGTTTTTCTTAATGGCTTAGGGTTATTTAGGATAATGGCCAGTGTTGTTCTCATGAAGTAGAGTACCCGCCATGAAACCAAGAGAAATCCACACAAGTAAATGCTTTTTTAAGTTGGAATGAACTGAGGAAATGGAAGGTAGTGAGATCCTCTAAAAATCATTTTTCAGTGGGAAAAACATGTCTAGCAGCAACAATAACTACTTCTTATGCCTCTAGAACTCTGAGAAAATGCTAAGACCAGTAGGAAACTTTGGAAGTTAATAAACTTGTAATTTAAAAAATAGTATATATAATTTGGAAAAGGTAAACATTTTTTTTAATTTATAATTCAATAATAATCACCATTAATATTTTGAAGAATTTTTAGTTTTTTTCCCGCATATATATTTTTTTAATTTGAGATATAATTGACCTGTAACATCATATTAGTTTCAGGTATACAATATAATGATTTGACATTTGTATATATTGTGAAATGATTACCTTATTAAATCTAGTTAACATCCATTGCCACACAGTTATAATTTTTTTTCCTTGTGATGAGAACTTTAAGATCTATTCTCTTAGCAGTTTTCAAATATGCAATACAGCATTATTAACTTTAGTCACAATGCTGTATATTATATCTGCAGAACTTATTTATTTTACATCTGGACATTTGTACCTTTTCACCACCTTCACCCTTTTTGCCCACCCACCCACCCATCGCTGTTTCTGAGAACCATCAATCTGTTCTCAGTATCTTTGGTTTTGTTTTTTGATTTTAGATTCTACTTATTCATCAGATCATACTTGTCTTTCTCTGTTTGACTTACTTCACTTAGCAGGGACCTTGAATTCCCTCAAGGTCCATCCATGTTGTAACAGTTGTCAAGATTTCATTCTTTTTTTATGACTGAATGATATCTCATTGTGTATATTTACCACCTTTTCTTTTATCCATTATTCATTTACCCATTGATGGACACTTAGGGTGCTTCCATGTATTGGCTGCTATAAATACCGCAGCAGTGAGCACAGGGGTGCATGTACCTTTTTGAGTTAGTGTTTACTTTTTCTTTGAATAGGTATCTACAGATGGAATTGTTGGATCATGTGGTAGTTCTATTTTTAATTTTTCTGAGATACCTCCATGCTTTTTTCCATAGTAGCTGCACCAATTTATACCTACCTACAGCGTGCAAGGCTTCCCTTTTTCTCCACATCCTCACCGGCACTTGCTATTGCTTGTCTTTTTGATACTAGCCATTCTAACAAGTGTGAGATAATATCTCCATGTGGTTTTCATTTGCCTTTATATGATGAGGAGTAATGTTGAGTACTTTTTCACGTACTTGTGGTCTGTGTGCATGTATTCCTTAGAAAAATGTGTGTTCAGATCTTCTGTCCATTTTTTAAACAATTCTCTGGGTTTTTTGCTATTAAGTTGTATGAGTTCTTTATATATTTTAAATGTTAACCCCTTGTCAGATACATGATCTGCAAATATTTCCTCCCATTTAGTAGTTGCCTTTTTATTTTGTGGATGGTTTCCTTTGCCATGCAGAAGCTTTTTAGTTTGATGTAGTCCCACTTGTTTATTTTTGCTTTTGTTGCCTTTGCTTTTGGTATCAAATCCAAAAATCATCGTCAAGCTGTATTACCAATGTAAAACAAGCTGTGTTTTCTTCTAGAAGTTTTAGAGTTTTAGGTCTTATGTTCAAGTCTTCAATCCATTTCAAGTTAATTTTTGTGTATAGTATAAGACAATGGTCCAGTTTTATTCTTTTGCATGTGGCTGTCTGGTTCTTTTAATACCATTTATAAAAAGACTGCCCTTTCCCAAATGTGTATTCTTGGCTCCTTGTCATGTATTAATTGACTATATATACATGAGTTTATTTCTGGACTCTCTACTTTGTTCCATTGGTCCATGTATCTGTTTTTATGACAATAGTATGTTGTTTAAATTGCTTATAGCTTTAAAATATGGTTTTAAGTCAGGAAACAAAGTCAGCTTTGTTCTTCTTTCTCAAGATTGCTTTGGCTATTTGGAGTCCTGTGTGGCTCCATACAAATTTTAGGATTGTTTTTTCTGTTTCTGTGAAAAGGCCATTGAAATTTCAATAAAGAGTGCATTGAATCTTAGATTGCTTTGGATACTATAGATGTTTTTAACAATATTAATTCTTCCAATCCATTAAAATGGAATACCTTTATTTTTATCATCTTAAACTTCTTTCCTCACTGTATTATAATAGGTTTTTAGTATATAGGTCTTTCACCTCCTTGGTTAAATATATTTCTTGACTTTTTATTCTTTTTGATACAATTGTAAATGGGATTTTTTTCTTAACTTCTTAATAGTTTCCTGTTTGTAGAAACACAACAGATTTTTATATATTGATTTTATATTCTACAACTTTACTGACTTTGTTTTATTAGTTCTGATAGTTTTTTTGGTGGAATATTTAGGATTTTCTATGTACAATATCCTGTCATCTGCAAATATTGATAGTTTTACTTCCTCTTCTCCAGGGTTGATGTCTTTTATTTCTTTTTCTTGCCTAATTGCTTTGACAAGACTTCAGTACTTTGTCGAATAAAAGTGATGAAAGTGGCCATCCTTGTCTTATTTCTGATCTTAAGTATAAGCTTTCAGCTTTTCACTGTTGAGCGTCATGTTAGCTGTCAGCTTATCATATATGAGCTTTGTTATATTGAGGAACACTTGCTCTATAACCACTTTATTAAGTGTCTTTATCATAAACGGATGTTGAGGGATGCTGGGGTGGCTCAGTCGGCTAGGTGTCTGACTTCAGCTCAGGTCATGATCTTGCAGCTTGTGTGTTCAAGTCCCACGTTGGGCTCTGTGCTGACAGCCCTGAGGCTGGAGCCTGTTTCAGATTCTGTGTATGTCTCTCTGCCCCTTCCTCACTTGCACTCTGTCTCTCTCTCTCTCTCAAAAATAAATAAACATATAAAATAAAAATTAAAAATAAATCGATGTTGAATTTTTTCAAATGCTTTTCCTGTATCCATGGAGATGGTCATATGATATTTATCCTTCATTTCATTCGTGTGGTGTACCACATGGATTGATTTGCAGGTATTGAACTATTCTTGCGTCCCTGAAATAATTCCCACCTGATCATGGTGTATGATCTTTTTAATGTATTGCTGAATTAAGTTTGCTAATATTTAGTTGAGTATTTTTCCATCTGTGTTCATCAGAAATATTGGTCTGTAATTTTCTTCTCTTTCTTGCGGCATCATCGCCTGATTTTGGTATCAGGGCAATGCCTGCCTCAAAAAAAAATGGATTTGGAAATTATTCCCTCTCCTCGTCTATGTTTTGGGAAGAGTTTGAGAATTGGTATCCACTTTTCTTTAAATGTCTGGTAGAAATCACTAATGAAGCCATCTCATTCCAGACTTTTATTTGTTAGAAGGCTTTTGATTACTGATTCAATCTCTTACTAGTAACCAGTCTATTCAGATTTTTTATTCATAATTCAGTTTTGGTAGACTGTGTGTTTCTAGGAAGAAGCTTACCTATTTCTCTAGGTTGTCCAATTTGTTGGTGTGTAATTTTTCATAGTGATCTCTTATGATTCTTCATATTTCTGTGGTAGCAGTTGTATCACCTCCTCTTTCAATTCTACTTTTATTTATTTGAGTCCTCTGTCTTTCGTTCTTAGTGAATCCAGCTAAAGTTTTGTCCGTTTTATCTCTTTAAAAGAAAAACAGTTTTACTTTCATTGATCTTTTCCATTTTCCTTTTAGTGTCTATTTCATTTATTTCAACTCTGATCTGTGTTATTTCCTTCCTTTTACTAACTTTTAGTTTCATTGTCCTTCAGCATATTTTAATATCATAACTGCAATCTTATTGTAAGCATAGTTTGGCAACCTGCTTTTCACTATTGTAATACCAATGTTTTATCATGCTTTTGTAAATTTTAATGACAGTACAATATTCCACTGAACAGAAATGCCATGTTTTTCTAACGAATCTTTTACTGATGGTTTTAAGTTTTTAAATTTCAGATAGTGTTGTGATAAACACACTTTTTCATCAAGTTTTTGTAAATGTCTGATTTGTTTCTTAAGGTTAGCTTCCAGAATTGCAAATACCAGTTCAAACACTATGAACAGTTTGAAAAATATAAAAGCATAAAGCTAAATTGCTTTCGGATATATTTTCTAATTTACATCCCCACCAGCTGTGTATGCAAATTCAGAGACTTTTCAAATAGATCTAAGCCCACTCCACACTAATTCCAAAATAAATTATTATAAGGAAAAAAAACTACATTTTCCATTAAATGCTTTTTAATGCTTGATAATGCTTTCAAGTTTACTTCAAGTATATAATTATAGAATTTTATTTTAATGGTACTGGTGTTATATGTTTTCAAAGAAGCAAGGAAGACTTAACTGCTTTTTAGAAGATTCAGCAAATTTAATAAATGTCAAATTTATTATTCAGTAGTTATATTTACTTTGTAATACATTAAATTAAAAACATATCTAGAACGTATATATATGTCTTATTGAAATTAGAGCATAATGTATATTAATTATATCCACTTATAATTGTCATGTCTTTGCTCATGTGGTCAAAACTACAATTTGCTTGGTATTATTCGTTCTTCTGTAATACAACTCCCAACTACATCGTTCCATGGATAAAATTGGCCCTGTTGAAATGATCTTCCTTTATGGTCATTTCCATGAAGACTTTGTGGTGAATATAAGGTCTTCTTGAACACTTTGAGCAATTTTATGACGCCATACCCCGTTTCATTGTTGTATTCACTTAATAAATAGCTAATGAGTCCCTTCGCCAGGAAGGCATGGTACTAGAAACTGAGTAGACAAATATGGAAACACCTTGATCTAGAGTGGAGATAGACAAGGCGCTATAAACAGTACATCATGGGAGCACAGGAGGCACATTTCAATTCACCAAGAGATATTATTTGAGCTAAGACTTGAAGGATGAGAAGTTGATCAGAGAATATTGGAAAAACATTACAAGCGGTAAGAACGACATATGCAAAGATATACAGACATTTTTTTTTAAAGCCCAGTGCTTTCTAGGAGCTGTAGGTAATAAGGATCAGTGAGTAAAACAAGGGTTGAGCTTGGGAGGTTGGGAATAGACACACAGCAGATCGAGTATGCAGGGCCTGTATCACAAAGCATGTGCTATTGTATTGTGAAAGGAGTTTGGATTTTATTCTGTAGATAATGGGCAACTATTGAAGAAATTTGCATGAAAAAATTTTGTGTCATAATTATAATTCTGGAGTCTATGTAATAAATATTTTGGAAGTGGAAAAATTCTGTAGGTGACAACATTTGGGAAGTTATAATAAGCCCAGAAGAGACATTAGTGTTTGTGTTTCAAACAAATAAGGGAAAATAAGGTAACAAAATGCTGTATTTTATAAGAAAGGTAGCAAAAGCAATAAGACTTAAGAACTGATTGAATATGGAAGGTGTTCTAAAACCAATTTTGTAAAAATTACCCAGTGGTGGATTATCCAGTAAGATCTCATTAACTTGTTACAACTGAAGGAAAAGGTTAATTTTAATTGTTGCAAGTCTGAATTACAGAATACTTGCCTATAAGAGAAATTTTTAAAATACTTATGCGCAGAAAGTTTGTCAGTCACACTTTGGTGGCATTCAAAAGAGAATGAAGGGGACCTTCATTCACATGGGGAATCCTTACTCCATCAGACAATATTATTACCAAATTTAAGATGTTGTATTGGTTTCTTAGGGCTGCCATAACATAGCACCACAGACTGGATGGCTTACACAACAGAAATTTATTTCTCACAATTTTGTAGGCTCGAAGTCCAAGATCAAAGTTGATTTCATCTGAGGCCTCTCTCTTTGGCTTGTAGATGGTAGTTTTCTCCTGGTTTTTCTTCTGTGTGTGCCTCTATCCTAATCTCCTGTTCTTTCAAGGGCACCAGTTATATTGTATTAAGGCCTACGTTAATCGCCTCATTTCACCTTAATTATGTCTTGTAGATCCTGTCTCCAAATATAGTCACATTCTGAGATACTGAGTTAGGATTTCAACAGAGGAATTTCAGAGGACACAATTGAACCCATATATGGACTGGAATAAATATCTCAAAATGTATTTTCATTTCCATATCATTAAAATAAAAAGTTAAGAATGAATATCATATGAAGGACATTACATAAATCAAGAAAATTTTAGTGAAACAATTTTCTAAAATTAAAGCACTTAAATTCAGTATACCATTCCCAGTTAATGAATGAGAGAGTGTCTTTTTTTTTAATTTATTTATTTTGAGAGAGAGCGTGCGCACATGCACAAGTGGGGGGAGCGGCAGAGAGAGGGAGAGAGAGAGAGAGAGAGAGAGAGAATTCCAAGCATGCTCTGGGCTGTCAGCACACAGCCCCACTTGATCCCACAAACTGCAAGATCGTGACCTGAGTGGAAATCAAGAGTCAGAGACTTAACGAACTGAGCCACCCAGGTGCCCTAAGAATGTCTTCTTAACACTGACTAAGATCATTTATTTATTTACTAGAGAGGCCTAGTAACAACAGAAAAGAAGGAAATTGTGAAGGTATTTCATTATATTCCATGACGTTTATCAAAATACTGGTCAAGTTCATCGTATACTTCGTATTTACTTGTCAGAAAAATTGGAATATTATCTATTCAGCAATAGGAAGCGAATTGGAGAGGTTTTTGTAGTTATTGTTCAGATGGCATTACATCCACAATTATAAAGAAGCAGACTTTTTATAAATCAAGATTCGTAAAGACCAAAATGATCAGTAGTCGGAGAATGTGTGCTAAAGCGGGTGATACTGACACTAAATGAAACTTCACTTTGGAATTTAAGATTGAGAGGTGTTAGGTTTTAATAGATTTGAGGAACTGTTTGTTGTTTGTTTTTGTTTAAATTTCTGTGTTGGAGCACAACGTACTATGCACTAAAAAGTGATAGCAGCCTAAAATTTTGTAGTTTTATTTTTACTTAACAAAACAAATGTCAAACCATCTCTTTGGATACTGACACAAAATAAATGATAAGACATTCTGAGCAGAGAATGTGATCTAGTAATGCTTATCATAGCACCATGGAAAGCAAGAATTTCAGGTCTTACTCCCACCTGTTTCACTTCCTCTCAAATTTAACTATTTTGTAGTCCTCACTCTCCCTTTTTAAGAAAACCATGCAAAAGAGTAGCTATTTGTTTCATATTTTGCGAGGGTGGTGGGGTGGGGGTCAAAGGTGGGGATGGGTAGAGGGTGTAGCATCTGATAAGAATTCTGAGATTCTTCGAAGTGTATCTGTCACAAAATACAGTGACGAAAATCAGCAATTACCCAGTTGCTAGACAATGACAACAGCAAACAATAACAACAGAAAGACCTACCTGAGGGTTTGGGGGAGTAAAAAGTAGTATTTATGTATTCCTACTCTGAGGAAAACGGTGTGTTACATTATTTGTATGCTCTGTGTAATTTAGTCTTTAAAAAGATTAAGAAACTAAGGCTCAGAGAGGGTAAATGATTTTCCTAGTGTTCTATGGTCAGCCAACAATGGAATTGGTATTTTACAGTAAGTCTGGACTTGCAAGTCATGCTTACATCCCCCCAGTGTGGTCAATTCCCAGAAGGCCAAGGTGGTCAATTCCACGGCACAAATGTGGTCAGAACAATCAAGAGAGCCAAAAAAGTCATATTTGTTCGGATTAACAACTCAATCTGGAAACTATTTAATATAAGGTGGAAAATAGGATTTCAAAAGAAAAGAAGAAGGAGAAGAACAAGAAAATGAAACTAAGTTTCATCCAAGAGGGCAAGTGAGCAATTAAAAGTAAATCTCTCATGCTTTGCTCCCACAGTCAAGAAAAAGAATATTTTTCAATCCTGCTTAGCCTGAAGTAATCCGAGTTATTTAAAGTATTATAACCAGCGGACAAAGCAGAGAGTTTATTATATCCTTTCACAAGCTAGGACTTCTCAGAAGCAGGAAGCGCATGTGACAAGGGGCCAAGTTATCCATGGTGCAGTGTGCAGCTTTCTGTTACGTAGGAACAGAGTGCCACATCTGCACCTCAGGGGTGTTGGGAATACTATCCTACACAAGCAAGACCAGACTGCTTATTTTCCATTCTCGTTGGAAACAAGAATATTTACAGTCCTAGTGGGCACTCAAACACAAGTGGAGTTATGAAGCCAAAGAGAAACTTGCACACCATCCAGGCCAGTGCGTGACAAATGAGAGTCACTGTCTTTAGACACACCAGTAGTTCATTGCAGAATCCCAGATTAGAGAGCTCAAGATTTCTGAAATCTATTCCTCCAAAATAAATGCATACTTTCATTTGCAAAGTAGGACATCATTACCTAAAGATAACAGCATCTGCAGAAATACTTACTTAGCAACTAAATCACAAGGTCTTCCTTAGAGCTTCCTTTAGGCTAGAAATAGTCCCTGCTTAGCCAGCTGGCCTGAAAAACTAGTGACAAACATAAAAACCAGAAGAATTACAGAGCTCGACCTATCCCTTCATCTACTCCAAGGAGTGTCTGTAGCACATGTTTGACGATGAGTATTATAGAGCTAATGGAAGGAGGAAGTGCCTAGATTTTCTTTTGTGGCATGTTTTCATGCCTGGAAATACCTACCTTTCTAGTTAATGAAATGCACAACTTTTTATTCAACTGCTTTTTTCCCCCCAATTTAAGGCCGGTGCTATGTTCGAAGTCCATGATAGCCATGACTTACTCAGTGGCCTTAGCTCGGCTGCCAGGGAGCCCAGGCCGACCACAGACACTGGATGTGTCAGTGTTACCGGTTACTACAGAATCTGGGTCCACGGGAACACTGAGTCACTGATTTTCAGGCAGCCTAAGAAATCTCAAAGGACACCTTCATGTCCTGCTTCTAGGAAGATGTTTTAGAAGCTCCTGTTGCTGCTATCCTAATTTCGCTCGGCTGTTTTCCAAATTTATTTGCAAAGAAAGCAAATACTTCCATATTAATGCTATATTGATTATAAAGAAAAAAATATGCTTTCTCAGATTTATCCCTCTAATTCACAAGCTGCATTTTAAATTCACACACGAGCCCAGGAAAAGAGATAATAATTCCATAACAAGGCATCTGGGAAAAATATTATTTCTTATTTACTTTGATCTAAACAAACAGGCAGAAAGACTTTTCTAACAGAGATTCTTGAATCACTCGTATCACCATATTTTCATGGAACACTAATTATGTGCAAGATATTATCATAGGTGCTAAGGAAGTAGGAAGACGTATGAAATACAAACCCTGCTTCAGTGAATTCTGGTCTGAGTAAAGTTAATAAACACCCACTTAAAATGCAGCGCAGATGAATATATTAAAAGTAGCCTGAATGCCACGTGCATGGTTCGAAAGATTTACCGACTGGAATTACTCAAGAAAGAATCTTCTGCCTAGAGCAAGAGTCCATGGACTGCACCCACAAGCCATATCCATCTGCTACATTTTTTAACATAGCCCATGCACTATGACTGCTTTTTATATTTTCAAAATATAAAAAGTCAAAAGAAGAATAATATATCATGGCACTTGCAAATTGTTTGAAAGTAAAATTTCAATGTTTATAAAGTCCTCTTGGAACACAGCTACCCTCATTCCATTACATTTGCCTACGTCTGCTTTCTTTTTTTTTTTTTTTTTTAATTTTTTTTCAACGTTTATTTATTTTTGGGACAGAGAGAGACAGAGCATGAACGGGGGAGGGGCAGAGAGAGAGGGAGACACAGAATCGGAAACAGGCTCCAGGCTGTGAGCCATCAGCCCAGAGCCCGACGCGGGGCTCGAACTCACGGACCGCGAGATCGTGACCTGGCTGAAGTCGGACGCTTAACCGACTGCGCCACCCAGGCGCCCCTACGTCTGCTTTCTTGATAAGGCAGCAGAATTAAATGGTTGCTATAGAGACTGTATGGCCCAGAAAACCTGAAATATTTACTATTTGGTCCTTCCAGAAAAAAAAAAATGTCAATTTCTGGACTCGAGGATCAAGGAAATCTTTATGATCCACCTGTATTTTGAGTAGAACCTTGAAGGACACAGTAGAATACCTATTGGTAGGATAGTGAGGGGTGAGTTTTTAAGAAAAGGATGAGCAAAGCGTAGCACTAGGAAGATGCGCGGCTTGCTCAGAAGGCAGTAAATACATCAGTGTTACTGGGGAGAAGAGCTTGTAAAGAAGGCTAAGAAGATATCCACTGAGAAGATGTCAGACATGGCTTGAGGAAGGTGAGGAGGAAAGAAGGGCTTCTCCCTACCCTTATTCCCCAAACCACTTCCATCTTTCTGTGGAAAATAAAAACAATTAAGAGTTAAAAAAAAAAAAAAAACACATACACAGAAGAGTGGAATTAGTCAAGAGAGAATCTTCTGCCTATAGCAAGAGTCCATGAACCACACCCACAAGCCATATCCATCTGCTACATTTTTTAACATAGCCCATGCACTGTGACTGCTTTTTATATTTTCAAAACATAAAAAGTCAAAAGAAAAATAATAGGAAAGGAAAAGTTTTTCAAACTAATTTGGTAACAACACGTAGGATGGATAGGAGGTTGTGGGAAGAGGAGAAGAAAAAAATAAGGGAGACTGAAAACAAAGATTTAGATAGGAGATCCTTAAATAGTTCTGCCAGTGAAGGAGGAAGAACCACGTGGCTGCCTTGTTGATGTCTGTATACCCAGAGATCCACTTAGAGGACGCGCTTAATAAATACATACTGGTTGGAGAAATGCACAGATGGATAAAAGGAGGGAGGGAGGGAAAACAAAAACTTGGTGGATTTTTGTCACTTGACTGAGTGAAATAAAGGAAAAACACATGAACCAAGCTTAGAGTTTAGCTTTAGCCATGTAGTTTTAGGTAACAAAGGGGCATTCACAGAAAGCATCTAGCAGCAATTAAAGGGGTGAGCTGCTGGATCTGCGGGAAGAGGAGAATGCAGACAGGGATCACAAGAATCCGTCTACCCCTTCAGAGATCAGCCACCAAGAGTCTGTCAGTCCTAACCAGCTTCACACAAATATTAGTAGGAGCTTATATTTATCTTAGGATGGGCATGCGGCTTTGTAAACCTTCAAGAGAAAGTTGTAAAGACAGAGTCTCACTGTGTCTAGTAGGTTGCAAGCTTCACTAAAGGTAACCTTATTAACATAACAATCATTGACCTCAGAGATTCCACCTCCCGCTCATTAGTTCCATCAGCTACTGAGAGAGACAGACACATCAGTGCACCATTCTCTTATTTCCAAACAGATGCTTGTTTCTGGAAAATTATATACGCTAAATGAATGGTAGAAAATACTAGTTTCGCTTTTTCCCTCACCCGGATATCTCTTAAATAGCATGTAGGAAACTGGTTGTAAAAAGTGTGCTTATAAATGTTCTGTATTTATTTGCAAAGTTACCCTGGAAGTCTTCTCTGATCATGCCTATTTCCAACAATTATCATTTTAAATTATGTTTCAGCAACTAAATGACTCCAGGAACACAGAAAAGATCATATAACAGTTTCACGGTGTGACACACTTTGTGTGAACTGCATCGAAGGCAAAGGATTGCAATAAATAAAGTGGCTTTTATCTCTAGCAAACTTACTCAACGACACACACATATATCTACAGAGACTCGTAGGCAGTTGCACATATCCTGATGAACACTGGCCTTTCTTGAAACATATGCTTAGCCATGGAATCTAGAAAAAGATCTCTCTGTGTTTTATAAGCATCATTATCAGAGCAATGGCATGCAAGGAATGAAAAATATCTCCACTAGGGATTTATGTTCGTTAAGAACTCAGAAAACACAGAATCTGCACCTGCTACAAGATAATATTGGGCTTGCAAAGCAAAACAAAGATTTCAACACAAAACTAAAGATATTTACGCCGGTTGGGAGATTTACTGAACTGAGTCATGAAAAAATGAAAACCAAATAACTTCTTATAAGGCACCCAAAGTCCGGAATATTAACACACCAGTAGATACAAAGAATTTAGATTTGTGCCCGAAAACAATAGAAAAGATACTATAGATCAGATTTCAAAGGAAGGAAGGGTGGAACAGGCCCTGCCAATTCTTGCCATTCATTCTGCCCACATACACATCTTACACTCTTTTCTATTTTTAATTGCAGTAGAAAATGCCTCAGATTCTACACTGGTAGTTCTGTTATGAGTAACCGTGAGACCCTCACGGACGGCAATAAGAACCTAAAATGATTTTCTAGGTCTTTATCTACAGCATGTTACATACGACATGGTTCATGTTGTCCCCAAATAATAACATGACCCTTTCCACCTCCACTCCACAACTGAGGGCCCACCTGTCAGCTTTATGACTTGAGAATGAAATGTACAGCAAGCCTGAGCTGCCAGCTGAAGCTCATAGAAGGTCAGTGTGCATATTCCTGCTTCAGTGCTCTTACCATTTCCAATAATAATGGCTTGAATTTAAATAGTAGCTTTCCTCCAAAGAACACAGAGGATTCTCACATATATGACATATATAGATATATATATAGATATAGATATATATAAATATATATATACACCTTTATTCAGCCTTACTAATCCCCTATAAACAAAGAAAGGTAAGGATTTGTTGGTTCCATTTTAGATGGGAAAACTAAGACACAGTAAGTTAATAGGAAACCAAAATGATGCCAGAGCACGCATGATCTTTTAGCCTAGATTTTTAATTCAAAATCCCATCTTCAATGTGCTAACTTATAATTATGCAAAACTTATCTCCTGCAGGTGGTAGCTTTTTCTTGGTTATTGGGAAAACCTAAAGAATTAAAGGTAATTCCTGATTGCAAGTTTGAAAACAAATCGTCTTCATTGAGCTATAACAAACTCAATATTTCCAACATTGTCATTCCAATGTCAAATTTTCCCCTATAAGAAATAATATTTGGCTATATAATTATTATTTAGATCTAGTTGCTATCTTGTACCTAGTGACTTAAAGGGGTTTTTTTTATGTTTATTTTTGAGAGAGAGTGAAGAGAGAATGAGCAAGGGAGGGGCAGAGAGAATGGAGGACAGAGGACCAAAGCAGGCTCTGTGCTGATAGCAGAGAGCCCGTTGTGGGTCTTGAACCCATGAACTGCGAGATCATGACCTGAACTGAAGTCAGACGCTTAACCAGCTGACCCACCCAGGCACGCTGTGACTTTCCATTTTTAGTTTTCCAGTTTTCATGACTAAGGAGTCAACTTAGAGTGAGAAATCTCAGATCATCTTCAACCCTGAGCAAGTTCTTAAGAGCAAACAACAAATACAGTCATATTGTTAATGAGCTATTCCACAGGTCAAAAAATACTTCTCAGACAGGATTACTAAAGAACCAAAGCTGTCTATAGACAGGCATGAAGGTGTCAAAATGGTAACAAAAAGGGAACAGGAGGTGCTGTGCAGAAAACGGAATAGGGAGGGAGCCTGGCAGCTGAGTCCAGAGAACATGCAACTCTTGATCTTGAGGCTATGTGTTGAAGCCCCACGTTGGGTGGAGAGTTTACTTAAAGAAAGAAAGAAAGAATGAAAGAAAGAAAGAAAGAAAGAAAGAAAGAAAGAAAGAAAGAAGGAAAGAAGGGGAGGGAGGGAGGGAGGAGGGAGGGAGGGAAGGAAGGAAGGAAGGAAGGAAGGAAGGAAAGAAAGAAAGAAAGAAAGAAAGAAGAAAGAAAGAAAGAAAGAAAGAAAGAAAGAAAGAAAAAGAAAGAGAAAGAAAGAAATAGGTCCTTGTGGCTCTTAACAGCAAGCATTAGAAGAGAGAGGAGGGACAGAAGTTTATGTTGTGACATATGACATGAACAGGACATACTGCATAGGGGAGGGAATAGGCAAGAAAAATTTATTTAAAATTTTAATGTTTATTTACTTTTGAGAGAAAGAACGAGCAGGGGAGGGGCAGAGAGAGACAAAGACACAGAATCCAAAGCAGCCTCAGGCTCTCAGCTATCAGTACAGAGCCTGATGTGGGGCTCGAAGTCACAAACCATGAGATGGTGACCTGAGCTGAGGTTGGACACTGAACCAACTGAGCCACCCAGGCGCCCTAAGAAAAATTTATTTTAAAAGAAAAGGCTGTGACTAATGTGTTTCAAATCCAAATAGATCCTTTATAGAAAAACTCTGACAAAGACTCATTTAGTTTGTGATTAATGCGACGGGCATTGTGCTAAGTACTTTCCACAGATTACCTAGTTTGAGGTCGTCAGGCACCTCCTGACGTAGGTGCTATTTGGCTCAGTTTATAGCTGAGAAATTAGGTTAAGAGATGATACCTGATTTGCCACAGGTCCCACAACGGTTACTTGATAGAGTCAGAGTAAGAGCCTAGAGTTATCTACCTCCAAAGCTTGCTCTTAACCACTCTGCCTTGCTGACTAATTTTCAGGGGAAGACAAAAAAGATTAAACCTTTGAGAAACACTAACAAGGACTTTTTCTCAAGGATTTTATCTCTCACACCAGTTCTTCTAATGCTTCTCTTTTTCTCTTGAACTAAAATACTCCCCCATTTACTAAGGAAGGGTTGGGTCACAGATACTTTTACATATTATACCTATTACTCATGTCTCACAGGAACCTGAAGGGCAACTCTGTGTAATTGTGAGCCGAGGCGTAATTAAGAATTTCTAGAACCTGAGTGAGCTCCAAGATTTATATTCCACTCCAGCCCACTTTTCTTTATACCAATTATAGAACCAAATATCATTGTACAGACACACACATATACCAAACCCCAGTAAGTCAAGAATATTCACAGATACCAATCCTGTGCAGATCTGTGGAGTAGAAACTGGCCAGCTCTGTGCCCTACTCGGTTTTGTCCCTGCTGGATTCAGCTGTTCCTACTCATCACTAGCATCATTTTGCCATCAGTAGAGAGAACTAGAATATTCACATCATTCCCCAACTGGCCAACAGAATGATTAGTTCCCATTAAAAACTACCTCCATTAGTAAAATCTGTAACCATCTCTATGTTAAGTACAGCACACAAAGCCAATCACAGCCTTGCTTTCTTCCCTGCTTTATCTCTCTTCTCTTTTCACACCTCGCCCAAACATGTGAGATTACTTTCTAATCCATAACGACACCATGCCCTTTCATGAATCTGAGTCCTTAAAAATGCTGTTCTTGGGGCGCCTCGCTGGCTCAGTTGGTTAAGCGTGTGACTTCAGTTCAGGTCATGATCTCACAGCTTGTGAGTTCGAGCCCCGGTTTGGCCTCTCTGCTGACAGCTCAGAGCCTGCAGCCTGCTTTGGACTCTGTGTCTCCGTCTCTCTCTCTGCCCCTCCCCTGTACACTTTCTGTCTCTCAAATATAAATAAACATTAATTTTTTTTTTTAAATGCTATTCTTTCTTCCTGGGTGACTTTTTTCTCTCTGAGCTAGCTGGCAAACTGCTCATCATCCTTCAAGATTCAGCTCAGGGCATGTGGGTATCTCAGTCAGTTACATGTCTGACTCTTGATTTTGACTCAGGTCATGATCTCACCATTCATGGGATCAAGCTCTGTGTCGGGCTGTGTGCTGACTGCCCTAAGCCTGCTTGGGATTCTCTGTCTCCCTTTCTCTCTGGTCCTGTCTGATAACACGCACTATTTCTCCCTCTAGAAATAAATAAATAAATAAATAAATAAATAAATAAATAAATAAATAAAGATTCAGCTCAAAAGTCTAAAAATCGTCCTCTATTTTCTATACTGCCTTCCCTCTTCTGTGCTCTCCTGCAACTGGAGAATGCCTCTATTCTAGTTCCCGTGATACCACACAGGAGTTATTCACGTCTCTGTCTCCCCCAGCGAATGTGTGAACCCCAGCAACCAGAGTCCAGCACGTAGTAAACAATAGGTTGTGACTGGATGGTCCATGAGTGAATGAAGGAGTGAGCATAAGATCCTAGGCTTTTCCTTCAATGCTTTTCAGTTTTAGTTCAGACTTGTAAAAGTCTATGCACACATCTTGGTATTCCTGACATAATCATCCCCCGTGAACTCAAATAAAAGCTGTCAACATTGGTACTTATCCAAGAGAAAAAAATTCTCCTTGGGCCATAGGTATTAAGGAGGGCACTTGTTGTGATGAGCGCTGAGTGTTGTATGTAAGGGATGATGCGCTACATTCTACTCCTGAAACCAATACTACAACTATATGTTAACTGACTAGAACTTAAATAAAAATTCGGAGGAAGAAAAGTCAGAAAAAAACTTCTCCTGGAGGTCAGGGGGATTATATAATGGCTGAGCTCACAAGACCACAATGAGGTGGAGGAATAGGAAGGAAGGAAGTGACTAATAAGGGAAGCAACTAACTGGTTAGCTGGTATCACTACATATACCAACGCTGGCTCTGATTTACGCGAAGTTGCCTCAGTCCTAGGAGCAGCCTTGATCCCTTGGCTGGCTGTCCTCTCAGGTGACAGTGTTCGGCTCTCTGGCTCTTGACGGGAGTAGTGAGACCTTCTCCTGCTGAGTCATCTGCTGCAGTTCTCCCTGGCATCATTCTCTCCTGAGAATGTTTTTCCTCTTCCTCTTCACCAACTTTGTTTTTCTTGATGAATTCTGCAGCTCTTCCCATTACAGTGTGTAAGTACCCTTTGCCCTTAGAAATTACATACTGTGCTTAATGAACATTTTGTCTAAAATATTTTCATGGTACATTCTCTGATATAGCCTCAAAACAAATATCTTAAGGATAAAAAAAGGGGTTAAAAAAAAAGGAAATACATTCCTAAGAGCAAGATCATTTGAGGTATAAGCTATTAAGCTATCCATGCTCATTGACTTTATAGTTACAATCAAGACTTCAACATTTTAAGTAAGCAGAATTTACTAGGGGGAAACATAGAGTAATAGAGAAATCTTATTAAGGGTATTTCAGTGATCCATCAATCGACAGTAGTGTGGCACCCTACTGTGCGTATGGAACAAAGTCAAATAACAGAAATTTCCTCACTTCTAGTTGTTCATAATCTACAGGAAACACTCTATACTGCAAAGTGGTAAGAGAGAATAGAGATAATCTATGTAATGGGTATAAATCTCGTTGTACAAATGTATAGGCACAAGAAATATATTTATTATTTTCTGGGGCACCTGGGTGGCTCAGTCGGTTGGGCGTCCGACTTCAGCTCAGATCATGATCTTGCAGTTCGTGAGTTCAAGCCCTGCTTCAGGCTCCGTGCTGACAGCTCAGAGCCTGGAGTCTGGGTCAGATTCTGTGTCTCCTCTCTCTGCACTTCCCCCACTTGCCCTCTGTCTGTCTCTCTCTCAGAAGTAAATAAATATTAAAATAAAAAATAAGAAAATATATATTTATCATTTTCTATAATTATGCTTAATTATTTTTTACACCAAGCCAGTGGAAAATTTGACCTTGGTAATTCTTAGTTCTTTCTCCCCAATCCTTTTACCTGGGTAATTGCAATCAGGGAGGGTGGAGAAGTGGAGCACATGCCTCTGGTTATTGTCGGTAGTTCACCCTGTCCGCAAGACTCCTTGGGCTCAGGGGTGCTTGCCAACCTCTGTGTCCTGCAAGAGAAACAAGACATTTTTACAGGGCTTCAGATGGCTTTGTCTGCCTAAGTTCCTCAGGCAACTGATTTGGTGGCTTCACTGTAGAGAGGCAGAATCGTGAATTTTTTAAGAAGGCTAACTTTGGCATCACTTAGATGCATATCCTGGGCATGCCATATCTCTGTGACCTGAGGCAAAATTTTTTCAATTTCCTAACCTTCAGATTTTCACCTGTAAAATAAGGGTGTGCAAATTACGTACCTCACAGAGCTGTGAGGGTAAAATGAGGTCGCTTAATGTAAAGTGCTTAACACAATGCCTGGCACATAGTGTTCAGTAATAGTTGGCTGCTATCATTATCAGTGCTGTCATGGTCGTTATTATCAGCACTGACACCATCATGCTCAGGGCACTATCAGAAAGCATACAGATGTGCCCTCTGCTGTGGACCCACAGATCTCTTTCTCTTTGAATTGTATTATTGGACAAAACTACTGTTCCTCTGTAGTAGAATTATGCACCCACACCCTTACCACAGCTTTGTGGAGAAGAGGGCTAAGTGAGCTTCTCTACCTCTTAACACCGGCCTAGGCTGTCTGTCTTCCTTTGATTGATGGCTCAAGCATAAACTTGAATGGACTCATGCACTTGAGTAGCCCTCTGAACTCTGGGGATCTGCCATGAGAAGGTGCCTCAGTGGCTGCTCCCGAATGAGGTATCTATAGCAGGCCTGAACCCAATATGTAGCCTGTGGCTCAGGGCCCAGCCTCTGTAGTCCAGCCTTGCCCAACTGAGAGTCGTGAGAATAAAAAATTGTTGTTCTATGGCCGCTGTTGAGTTTTAGGGTAGTTATTTTATAGGGTACTCTGGATTCTAAAACTTGGCGATTTTTGAAACTTGGTGACCTCTTCTTCGCACTGATGTCTCCGCTACTGACAATCCCTACAAAATGCAAGACCTTTGCTACTTTCAAAGGTATGAAAAATGTCCTACATTCCTGAATGGAATACTTGAGGAAGCCTGTTACTGTGTTCCTAGGGAAAGAACAGAGGAGTATCAACTCATTGTTGGGGGAGAAAAAAAAATAAAACAACCCTCAACTCCGTGAGAAAACTCCAAAGCAAATGTTTCAGAATGGCAAATTAACGTTTAATGATGTAAATTGGGGATTTTTTTTAGAAGAGCTTTTATAAATGTTTCTTAGAAAATGTTTCTTTTCACAAACTGGATTTGAGCCATACTGGAAGTATCAATAACTGTGTATATGCACAGTTACCTGTCTCATCTGTGGGTATTTGTAATGTAAAGCAGGGATAGAGAGGATGGTAAGAAGTCTTACTCCCAGTTCTTTTCAAGTTTATTTATTTATTTTGAGAGAGAGAAAGCACGAGTAGGGGAGCATCTTCACATTAGGTCTAGGAGTGTGGACAGGGCTGAGTCATGGATATGCTGGGACATTCCTGGTGAGCTGTCAGCCAGCCTGACACTCACCAGTAAGAGATCCAAGGTTCTGTCTGCTTTTAGAGTAGCCACTCTTAGAGAAATAGTAAGTTACTCTCTTTGTTGTTCTTTCCTTCCATGACATCCAAACTTTTAATAAAGTCTAGTCATCGTTTTAGCCTGGTCTCAATTGTACTGTAGGGAGTTAGGGAGATGTCTATCACCTGTTTCAAGCTCCAGGTTGTGTGAGATCAAAAAGGCAGCCCTGGTAGCTGTCATTCTTGGAGGACAGGAGAGCCAAGCCCATATATTTCATGGTCTCATGAGCAGGACCACCAGCAAAGGCAGCAGTGTGACGAAGAGGCCACCTGCTCCTGAGCAGATGTGAGGCAGGACTTGGGAAAACTCAAAGAAGTAAAGAAGTCTTAATTCCAGTGATTAGGTTGCTAGATGGTCAAGCTGCAGTCACTGGAGAATTAATAGAAAGCATGATCTGATTTTATAGTCAGTAGGTGGTAAAATCTGGAACGTTGGATTGCAGCATTCATTTTATCACGAAATAATCTTCCCAATTTATAAAAGACTTCTGCCTTAAAATGTAAAAGTAAGGAAATCCTATAAGAAAAATTAAGAGCACAATCCAAAATATAAATTCTCAAAGATAAGCATGTATCTCACATTAAAAAAATGTCTAGCTCTCCAAACAAAAACTGACTTAAATGGCAAATAACCATTGAATTGACAGGAATATATGGGAAGAATGTAGATGGATGGATGGGAGTTTCGTGGAGGCCATTAGTAAGAAGTTATTTAAGTAAGGTGCTTTTTTTCTATGCCAAGAACATATTAATGAGAGAGAAGAAATCATATTGTTGGCTTTTTAAAAATGCATTTGGCTCCTCTCTTTAAAGACTACTCTCTTGAAATTAAAGCTACTGCTTTCAAAAAAAAAATGTAGACTTTCAAAAATGCAGAACATTGTTTTTGGTTAATTATTTATAACAGTTTAAAACAGTTTGTTTTCTGGAGGCAAGTTAATTTAACAACCAGATTAAGAAAAAAGCAAGCTTTGTCTCCCTGTACTTAAAAACAAGACTTATCTGGGGCTTTTGAATGATGAAGTTTAGGCTATAATTGATAACAGTTAATATTATTTAAGATACTTAAAGTTAAAGATAGCCTTTCAACAAATGCTTAACATTTTACTTCTTTCATACATTTATAAAATAGGAAACCTAACTAGACTGATTTTGTATATGTGTGGTCCTTTTATTTTGCTTGAATCCTCACGTGAGTAAGAAGCAGTTTCCGCATAAAGTATGGCAAGGAAGTGGTCTCCTCTTCTATGAAGTCTTCAAGAATAAAGGCATTCATTTTGCCCTCAGGCGATTGCATGTTAATGTAGCCCCCTTGGGTGCATATTGTATATTCAGGACCATCTTAAATATTGTAAACAAGAGAATGATTTTGTAGTACATAAAATAAAATAAGAAAACTTAATTTCTGTAAGGTGATTAATTTAATTAAATGATACACATCTGTTCTTCACAGAACAGATAATACAGACCTCCTAAAAAGTCACTGAATCTTTGAAATGTGCTTCAGATCATTCTCTAAGCAATCTAAACTCTCAACAGGTCAGAATAGGACTGTCTTATCCAAGGGGGCAAATGGACATACAATTGAGGTCCAAAGCTGCTGCTTCTTATTTATTTCCTTTTTATTTGTAGGACATAGGAACCTATGCCTGATCAGCACTGGACATTTGCAGGCCTCGTCAGAACTGTAAGTGAGAGGACACTGATCACATAACTCCCTGAGAGTGCCAACACGCTTCTATCTAGAGCAACCCATATGTATACTGAAAGAAATTAATTGAAAATCTATTATTTGGTTTTTCAAAAACTGCATAAAAACTAAATATTCCTCCTAATACAGAATTTGTTAAAATGTTCCTTTATCATTTCTAAAAAAAAATAGATCTTTTTGAAGCACAATGGTATCGTCATAAATAGAAACAGCTGAGGAGGAATATCAGCAAGTGCCAGTGAAAAGAACTCCAGTGCATAAAAATGAAGTGTGTTAAAACTAGAGACTTTTCTATTATTAATGAAATGGAATGCCATGAGGAAATGCAAGGAGACAGGAGTAATAGTGAAGTCATGAATTAAATAGGAACTTAAAAGCAAGAGTTACTAGTTTCCCAGCACATGACATCTTCCTACTAAAGTTTATTCAGTGGGAAATGATGAAATAGTACCAATGCTTCAAATAAATACATTCAATATATATAAAAATTGCTTCAATATCAAGATGTTAGGGTGAGTGACATCAGGTACCAACTGCAGTTACTTTAACAGCTTCTACATAAAAGAAGTCTCATGGCTTCCTTGGCTCCACATGTATAAGGGTTTCCTTTAATATATAACTTCCTTAGACCAAAACAAAAATCAAACCTACGGTTTATCTTGTCTGAACTTGCTACACCACAGATGAGTTTTGCAACTGTGATACATTATAAAAATATTAATACTGAAAAAAAGTCTCAGAATGTGGAGGAGGTGAATTCAGACATATCCATCACCACCAAAACCACCAGTATCTATGCAGAGATTTGGTTACAGTCACTATGAGGTCATAGTTCTTCCTATATCTTTGTAACAGAAAGGGAAAGTGCCGTTACCTTTAATGAAATTCATTTTCATAGCCCATCAGTCTTCACTTAAGTACCTTAAGAAAAATGAGATGTGTCTTATTCATTTAGAATTCCTCAGGGCCTCACTATCATGATATCTATTATTTAATTGGTTCTCATAAAAGCTTGTTGAGTAGAAGAATAAATGAAATAAGTACAAATGTCTAGGATATTTTTATCTACATATTTCTTTATCTATAACATAAGATAAACACAGTAGCAAGCATTCAGTGAATGATCCACCAGTATCGTGAGTCAAGTAAGCAAAAGCAACCAGGTGTGATTTATTCCCTTGGAGTCTATGCTTTTGAAGAAAATGAACACTACTCAACGCACCATAAGAATCAAGGAAACTGAAAGTTAGATCAGTGAATCATATCATTTTGGAGAACTTTAAAAATTACTCCTGAAAGTTTTAGATCATGTTCCTATAGTTTGACAGGGTTTTTGTAACTCAACTAATAGGTGAAGAATAGAATTCTTTATCTGGGATGGACAGTATCACCTTTAAATAATAATGGCAAAGAGGTTTATCTTGGCAACTTGTCAAGAGACAGAAAAACCATTGAGTGTCCCAGGATAGGCATGATTAATGTTGGGATAAGATAAATAAAAATAAAAACTTAACTCAGTGTGACTCAGCAACTGATCGCTGTACCTCTGAGCACATTTATTTTTAGAGGTATTCAAGTTTTACCTCGCTTATTTTCACGGATCCTTCTGCCAAAGCATACTCCAATATTTGGAATTGCTTTTCAGGCTATTAGATACCTTCAAACATAAAACTGCTTTCCTGCACATGCACAAAATTACTTCTACCCCTACTTACCTTCCTCGTATACCTGACATGCTTGTACTCTCCGGGAAAAGCAGTAGTAGTAAGAATAATAATGATAAAATATTGAAAGCAAACAAATAGATGGCACACTTAAAATAGTATAATGTGAAGAGATTTTATTTACTAAGAGATTATTCCTAAAGGAGTGAATGGGCATGTATTGAAACCACGAAATAGTATCAGGAACCCAGGGCTATTAGTTGCCAGCCAGCCACCACCATAGACTTAGAAGGATGAAGGGACGAAGTTATTGGAAGACAAAAGGAAAGGAGAGTGGCCTTGAGGTGGCCAGGCCACCTTGAGAAGACTAAATACTTTCTTTGGAGGAACATATCCAGCCTGAGAAAGCCTCATAGCAAGAAGGCTGGGGAGTTGGAGACCACTGATGTAATGGAAACAGGACAGCCCTGGTGTGGGAGAGGGAGGGGGTGGGTGAAGAAGGACAGAGAGTGGATTTGTAAGAGACAAAGAAAGTTGTGTGGCATGGCAACACTGGAAGAAGCCTGAGCACAGGAGAAAAAGTCACTCATTTGCAACAATAAATGCTTATCTTCCCTTGGCAGATGAATGTGCGCATAAATGACCCTGGAAATAATGGGATTCTGCTTCCAGGGAATTCAACAAATATTCATTGGTCAGCAGCTACTGTGTGTCAGGAATTATTCTAAACACCAGGGATTAGAATATGAATAAACCATGGACACTGTTCGGCAAAAGGTCATAGTCTGGGAAGAGATTTAGGCCCATAAACAGATAATTACAACACAATATAAAAAATGAAGCCAATACAAGTACGAACTCCTTCAGGGCATGAACTGAATCATACTCTTTTTTGTATAACCACCGCCTGGCAAAATGCCTGGCACATAGTGGGGCTAAATAAATGTAAAATAAGTAAAAGGTATAGTATAAGGATTGTACACAGAGGTCAACTTGGAAAAGCTGATAAGTTTTTTGCTAAGGACTCTGATAAGTCCTTAGCAAGAATGAAATGGGAAAACTGCAATTCACAGCTAACATTTTATTTCATTTACACAATTTTTCATTGTTTATTCCCTAAAAATTTTAGTTTCCTTTTATTTCCTATATGCCAATAAAGCACTACACCCTATGTAGACTGCTTTTTTCTATTTTTCTACTCTTAGTTAAAGCTTATGCTACTCCTTAGGTCCCTGCTTTTGTCATACACACACACACACACACACACACAAAATGAATGTAAATTATTTTTATTTTTATAAAACTTTTTTAAAAATAAAAATTTTTATAATTATTTTATTATATTTTATAATTATTAAACAAATATTTAATAAATATTTATTTAAATAAATAATTATAAATATTTTATAATTATTAAATAATTTTTATAAAAATTTATTTTACTTTTATAAATAAAAGTTATTTTAAAAAATAACTTTTTAAAAAAAATGCATTCAGTGCAGTCACTTTAATCTCAGAAAATGGAAGTCATGAAAGACAAATTAATACATTTTTCCTAGGAAACCTTTTTTATCCCCAAATTTTGTTGTATATACATATATACAAATATACAAATATATACATATATACAAATTTTGTTGTATATACACATATATTTTATAAATATATTTTTAATCATATAATGTATATTTTTTAAATTGTTCAGTGTATAATTTAGTTGAAAAAGAAGGCAGAGTCATTGGGAAATTGTCTACTGAAATGCAGTAGAACAATTAGCTAGTAATTTGAGATGAAGGTAAATTTATAACTAATTCATGCTCATATGACAATAATTTGAGACTGAGTTGAGGTAACATAAAAAATGAAATGGTAAAAATATAAGAAAATTAGTATTATTTATGTTTATCTTGAGACAGGAAATTTTACTAAAAAGAGAATGACTGTAAACAAAGGTGAAAAATAAATGACAATGAGAAGATATTTGCAATAGTTGCAATATATATGACAAAGGGTTCATATCCATTGTGAAACAAAGAGGGTATTGCAAGTAGACTTGGAAGGTCCCTGGAAAAATAGTGTTTGCCCCCAATATAAATAATCCACAGGTGCATACTGTCTCTCTCCAGTGTTCTGGTTTAGTAAATAAATGAAAACGTAGGGTAAAATTATGGCAGTATTAGCCAATGTGAACAATCTGAGGACATATCCAGGTTTGTGAAGAACGCTTAACAAACCAATGAGAAAACACAAAACAAAACAAAACACTTCAACAGTAAGTAAGTAAAGGCATGAATAAACAATTCATAAAAGCGTAAGTGGGTAATTAACAATGAATAAAAGAATTATAAAATCCAATTTGGGATAACATGTAGGAAAATAGGCATTCATATACTTTTTGTCAATACAAATTACTTTACCTTTTCTACTGTGAATAAAGGATGACCATGATATTGTCAGAGAAGCCCGATTTAAAAAAGGAATAATAATGTAGCTCTTTGAAAATAAAAAGAAATTATTATTAATTTGTTAGTGATCGATTATGTGGTTTGTTTTATGAAAGAGTTCTTATCTTTCAAAGGCAAATATTGAAGTGTTTATGGATGAAATGGTAGGTCATCTGGATTTGCTCTAAAATAATTCAAGACTGGAGGAATAGAGGAAGCAGAGATAAAGTAAGATGGCCGTATCTTTACATGTTTATTTAGTTATTTTTAAGGGGGGGGGGGAGAGGGAGAGAGAGAGGGGCAGAGGGAGAGAGAGAAAAATCCAAGCAGGCTCCGCACTGTCAGTGTTGTCAATGCTGTGGCACTGTTGTGGGGTGTGGGGCTTCAACTCACAAACTGCGAGATCATAACGTGAGCCAAAATCGAGAGTGGGACACTTAACTGACTGAGCCACCCAGGTACCCCAAGATGCCATATCTTCATAATTGTCCATGGCACATGGTATTCATTATACCCTCCTTCTACATATATATATATATATATATATATATATATATATATATATATATATATGTAGAGCAGAGTATTATAAGAGGAAAGAGAAAAGTGAGTTTTACAGTAAAATGTTTAAAGAGACATGGCTGGGTCATTTACCTCCTCCTTCTCCTTCCCCCACCTGTCTAGTTTGCAGAATAGTTGTTTTGGAATAATAATAAGAATCTGATTATTATTAGTATTATATCACAGCACTGTGCTAAGCATATTCCACTTATGATCACTGATCCTCATAACCACCTCTGCAGGCTTATGTTCATGTAATCTAATTATATTATGCAGAGGAAGAAACTGAGACTCAAAAAAGATTAAGTATGTGGTTCAAAGTCACACAGCCTGGATTCAAATACTAACTTATGCCAAAGCCTGTTCTCTTTTGATTCTACCACACTGCCTTTATGGACAGAGCACGTTATGTAGATTGATGGGAATGAAATGGGAAGATAGTGGGGGTAGGAAAGTATGAAATATAGCAAAATTAAAGGGAGAATAAATACTCATTTCAACTGTGATGGTTATTCTTTTTCTATGTTTTCAGCAGTAAATATGCACTGTAACATTTTAAATTTACAAAGGCATCCCTCTTGCCATTTGCTGCATACCAATGTGTTCTAGGATGATTCATGAATTCTGAGGGTATTAAAACTAGAAGGAACAATGGAGATCATCTAATAAAATCTTGCCCTTCTACAAAAAAAAAAAAGTAGTTGTAAGAAAATATTTTGAAGTGCTGCTTTATCTCTAAGCTGAATTGCTATTGCTGTTTATGATACGAAAAACAGTTGGGTGTGAATTTGATTTCATTTGAAAACTCCAGTAGCATCCATATCTATACTTTAAGTGCAGTGAATGTCACTTATATTCTAGTAACTAGGTTACAGTGGACAAGGGGCAAGGCACTGAACTTGAGCTAGAAGCCTGGAGCTTTGCTTTTACTTTTGTTTCTGACAAGTTGTGTGATTTTGATCACTTACCTTGTCAGATTACTCATGAGTAAATAGTGGTGATTGGACTGCATTCCCTTCTCTTGGACTTTTTTAAGGGGAAGAACTGTAGAATTTTAGTATTGTGGATCCACTGCTTTGCTAACACACAAAGGGATGTTATGGTTAGACTTGGAAATCACCTGCACAAATAAAGTTTTCTTAAAATAGAAGTCTACAAGGTATGTCCTCTATCTTCCCAATAGTTTGGATTGGTATATGAATAGAAAACACAAAGGAAAATTACAGTAACACCAAGGCAGAGTATCAATAGTGTCAGGTTATCCATATTCTTCTTATATAAACAGACATTTGTAACTCAGCTAAGATAGTGTACACTTAGTCAAGTAGAAAAGATAACAGGGTGAGCCAGAAACTACTACTTTGGGATCTGAGGCAATCAATACTCAAGAAAGCTGCAGGAAGAGTCAAAAACCTTGATTTGTTTAATTGGTTAAAGTGAAAGAAAATATGATTATACAGTATTTTCTGTATGTCTCCACTCAGGTTTTAAAAAATTAACCTCGGGGCGCCTGGGTGGCTCAGTCGGTTAGGCGTCCGACTTCGGCTCAGGTCACGATCTCACGTTCCGTGAGTTCGAGCCCCACCTCTAGCTCTGGGCTGATGGCTCAGAGCCTGGAGCCTGCTTCCGATTCTGTGTCTCCCTCTCTCTCTCTCCCCCTCCCCCGTTCATGCTCTCTCTCTCTCTCTCTCTCTCTCTCTCTGTCTGTCTCAAACATAAATAAACGTTAAAAAAAATTAAAAAAAAAATTAACCTCATTTATTGTTGTGCCTCCATATTTGGTTCTATTTATCTATAAATGATATAACTTTAGTTACTAATATTCTGCATCCACTTTTTAACATCTAATTCAAACAAATCTGACAGTGGCTAAGTAACTAGCTATGCAAACACCTGATTCATGTAGCACCTGGGGGGTTATGGCATTAGCTATACTTCCAAAGTCTTTGAGATGAATGGTCTCAATACAAAAGTGTAATGCTATTTTTACAGTGGCATCACAAGTGGCCGGCACCATTGGAATCTGGAAACCTAAACCTGCAAGTCTATGACGGTTGTATTATTTGACAACTCTCACTCACCACTTTTGTTCATACATGCCCGACTGTGACTCGAATGACATAGATTATAACATGGAGGACAAGAAAAAATTAACAATGGCTGTGCCTGCTAAGTAGTGACACAGCTAATTTTGAGAATGGGAAAGGACACTATTTTAAGACCTGTTTGCTCTAGAACATTGCATTTTTCTTTTTAATTTGAAGTCCTTTTCTACTTTACCACGTTTTTGTTTTTGTATTTACCACATCAAATTCTCAGGTATGTTGTAAATACAACTAGAAGTCATGAGAACTGCTTTATCTACCTTACTTACTGATTAGTAATTATCCATCTGTCTACTTAAGAAGTATTGGAAAGACTTATTTCTCAGAGTTTGAACACTGTTCAGATTGATCCTCTGACAATAAAGTCAAACTCTGAGAAATTTCCTTTAGCCTAGCTATTCTATAGTCCATAATGTTATGCTCTCATATACTCATATATACTGATTTACTAATATCTATATATAACAATGTATGCTAACAGAAAACCAAGCAGTGTTGGAAATATCATTGGGTACCACTGTAGACAGGGTATAGACAGCAAGGAATGAAAGCAGAAGAAGAAACAAGGGAGAGGGCAGAGAGACAGGAGTACTGGAGACAGAAAAAAAGTAGGGGGAAGTGTAGCAAAAAGTACAGGAAAGGAATTTAAAATTAAAAAAAAGGATGTTGGGGAGCCTGGGTGGTATAGTCAGTTAAGTGTCTGGCTCTTGGCTTCAGCTGAGGTCACGATCTCATGATTCATGAGTTCAAGCCCTCCCGGGCGTCAGGCTCCGTACTGACAGCATGGAGACTGCTTGGGATTCTCTGTCTCCCTCTCTCTCTCTCTCCTCCCCTACACACATTCTCTCTTTCAAAACAAATAAATAAACTTAAAAAAATTAGATTAAAAAAAGATTGTTAGTGAGAAGTTTAATGTCCGTTATTTAATACTTGGTGGGGCTCCTGGGTGGCTCAGTCAGTTAAGCGTCTATCTTCGGCTTAGGTCATGATCTCGCGGTTTGTGAGTTCGAGTCCCGCATTGGGCTCTGTGCTGACAGCTCAGAGCCTTGAGCCTGCTTCAGATTCTGTGTATCCCTCTCTCTCTGCCCCTCCCCTGCTCACAGTCTGTCTCTCAATAATAAATAAATGTTAAAAAAAAAATTAATACTTGGCCATGTGACTTATTCTCTTATACTTAAAACTGACCTACAGTCTTTCATCATAAAAGCAGCTCATATTAATGATTTATGTGATATATTTGGAAAAGTAGTACTTTTGACAGGTTTTTTGGAGGGGTATCATTACCCCCAGTGAAAGAAATAGACACATGAGAATTAAAATAATTCTGGGTATCATTCAATAATCTTTTATAAGTCTTTCTCCTGGCTCAACACAAAAATATCTTACAGTGGGCATCTACTAACATCCTTTAAAAGTAGTAATGGATAAAACAATAGTAAATTGAGTTGCATAATAATACTTACAGAAAGACTTCCTATAAAAATACTTCCTTAAAATAAAAATTTCTTTCATGTATGGTAACTAATTAATCCTTGGCTTATATATTTTTTATATTTCTATGTTCATTTGCTACTTTTGCTCAAAGTATAGTAAGCTTGAGTTTCTGCTCAAAGACTACATTTTGTATTTGTTTTATTTATGGATATGTTCCAAAGTTTTTGGCTTCTAAATTAGTTTATGCCACAAATAGGCTCAACTCATATGCTCAGTTTTCCTACATATCAATTAGTATGTTTAGGCCCCTTCTTGTGTCTGTCCCCAGTGAGTCATGCTCAAGGTAATATGAAAACAAACCTTTAATTAAATATAAAAACATTCTAAAGAACTCCTGAAAATAGTACTGACAGATGTTCATTGAATGTTCTGTTTTCTAATAACTAAAATGCAACTGATTGAAAAGAGAAAAGCATACTTCTTATTCCTTTTGTGCAGTGACTGATAGCGTTTTAACTGCCCAAAGCTGTGTTCGTCTCTTTTCATGGTTGATGTCTGCAAAGGTGTTTACTCTATAATTGAAAACTAGGGATATATATTCTTTTTCCTCCTGGAAGACCATTTATGTCACTAGCCTCTTCAGATTATTTCTTGCTTAGGACCTTGGATGAATTAAATAAAAAAGCTTTGAAATTTGTTCTTTATCAAAACAAATATGTTACAACAGTATCTCTCCTAAGATTTCTGTATGTTCCTAAGATTCTAAAGAAAATATTCTTTTGATTTTTATGACTTGTGCCTCTTGGTAAAATGCAGATATTGCTTAGACATATGAGAAATTTGATGAATTGAAATTGGGATAAAATCATTGATCCCCCAAATGCATAATTAATTATTTAAAAGAAGAAAATTCCCAAAGAGTAGGAAACTGGAAGAAAATGTCTATTTTCTTCATTCCAAAGACATCCAGAATCTTTATGCTATCCCACTGTTCCCAGAGCTGTAACTGTACCTGAGTCTGCCCGATTGATTTGTTCTTCGTCACTAAGATTTAATTATGTTAAATGGATCTTAAGAATGTATTTGGAGTTTTCAGCAAGGAAACTCAGGCCCTCTAATTCCTAGGGAAACTTCTCTTATCTAAGAAGTCTGTCTTTTCTGCCTGGGTATGCTGCTTGATAAGAAAAGCATAGGAAACAGTGAGGTAAGTAGAACATAGTGATCAAGTTATTATCAGTTTATAAACAGATCATTTTATATTTTTATTCTATATTCAATTATGGCTTTCTTAGTATTAAAAATGTGGGATTTTCAAGAAAAGAGTGGAAGTAATTTGGGGCAGAGACTTTTTAAGAATTTCTCGTATAGCGCTGTGTGGACAGCTACTTCTCACCTTCCACCTCCACACGGTCATTAACTCACATTCAGATTAGTAAAAGTAACAGAACAGGGTTGTCAATGTTATTGCTGAGAGAATGTTTAAGGAGACTGATTTTCCTGTAACTGTGTAATTCCACAAAGGCCATATACATTGAGACTTTGCGGCCATCTTTATATCTGTAAGCTTGTGAAGTGGCATTAATCCTACTTTGGTAAATAGGCAGATGATTTGGCTTCTCTCAGGCCTGGAATGTGTGGGTCCAAGTGAATTTTCCTATCTTTGGCCGAATAATTCTTTCCTTCAAAAATAGTGATTGATAAACCTGAATAAGACATGGTCCCTCACCTTATATATTTAAACAATTTTATGAGGAAAACAAAGGTGTAAACCAAATGAGGCAAATAATCCACTTAAGCCTGGATCAAATAAGTGGAGGAAAAACAAACGCACTATGGTATGACCAATGTGGTACTTTGGGTTCTTTGGATCATTTCAAGGAAAATCTAGTTACCTTATTGATGACCATGACTATACCAAGGCTGAATACACAGGCCTTATCACATTTTCCAAATTAACTCATGGCCAAGAAGGCAAGAATATTAGTTTGCCTTCCTTCTGTGTAATGAGAACTCAGACCACATCTCTAGGTGTCATTTCATTTTTACTCATAATTACCAAACATGCTGTTATGTTGACCCAAATCACGGACTTCTTACATTTTTTTTTAATTTGTTAAGACTTTGTTTTTTTAGAGCACTTTTAGGTTCACAGCAAAATTGAGGGAAAGGGATAGATCTATATGTATCCCCCTGCCCCCACACTTGCATCACCTCCCCCTTATTGATATCCCCCACCAAAGTGATATATTTGTTACAATCGGTGAAACTACATTTTGAAGCATCATAGTCACCCAGAGTCCATAGTTAACATTAGGATTCACTTTTGGTGTTGTACATTTTATGGGTTTGGACAAATGTACAATAACATGCATCCATCATTATAGTATCATGCAAAGTAATTTCACGGTCCTAAATATCCTCTTTGCTCTGCCTGTTTATCCCTACTACCAACCCCACCCCTGGAAACCAATGATCTTTTTACTGTCTTCATAGTTTTGACTTTTCGAAGGTCATATAGTTGGAGTCCTATTGTATGTAGCATTTTTAGATAGGTTTCTTTCCCTTAGTAATAAGTATTTAAGTTTCCTCCATGTCTTTTCATGGCTTAACAGCTTATTTCTTTTTAGTGCTGAATAACATTCCACTGTCTGGATGTTCCAGAGTTTATTTTCCAAATTTTGGAAATTGTGAATAAAGCCGCTATAACCACCTATGTGCAGATTTTTGTATGGACGTAAGTGTTTAGTTCATTTGGGAAAGTACCAAGAAGCACGATTGCTGGATGATGTGGTAAGAGTATATTTAGCTTTGCAAGAAACCACCAAACTGTCTTCCAAGGGGCTATACCACTTTATGTTCTACCGACAGTTCATGAAAATGCCTATTCCTCCACATCCTCACCAGTACTTGGCATTGTCACTGTCCAGATTTGGGGCATTCTAACAGATGTTTAGTGGTATCTAACTGTTTTAAGTTGCATTTCCCTGATGACATACAATGTGGAGCCTCTTTTCAGATGTTTATTTGCCATCTGATCTCTTCTTTGGTGAGTGTCTCTTAGGGTCTTTGGCCCATTGCTCAGTTGAGTTGTTTTCTGGCATTAGTTTGTAACATATTTATAAAATATCAAATCACTGTGATTTACACCTGAAACTAATAGGATATTTTACATCAGTTGTACTTCACTTAAAAAAAAAAAAAGATCTTTCTTACATCAACTATTATTCACATAGAGTAAATGCCTGACATTTTTTATTAGTTGTCAGAGTAATGAGTTGGTGCCCTAGAAAACTCCAGTGGGAATCACTCTCTTGGGGCTAGTGTGTCTTCTTTGGAATTGTTGTACTATTTTGTTGTTTTTTTGTCTCATCATGGACTCAATTTTTTTATATATTTGTTCTGTTTTAATTGAGAACAGTCACAAATCTTTTTAATGTTCAACTTGCCTTATCTTAGGTCCATGGGACTTCGTTCATGTTGGTTCCTGTATCTTTTGTATGACCACATTAGTATTTGATACCTTTCCTGCTTTCTGGCATACAATGTCCCAGGCTAATCTTTAACATTTCTGTTTCAGATCTGTAATCAGCCATTTTTCTCCAAGGTGTTCCTGATTCCTTTTAGTGAGAAATAGTATTGGGGGGATAATACTTTATCCTTTAGGATACTTTATCCTATAGAATAATACTTTATCCTATGGCAAACCTTAAGTAATTTCAAAATAACAATACATCTAACAGTAAAAATTGAAACACAATTTTAAGTGCTCATTCTCTTGAACTTCTCTCTTTGTGTAATATAAAATTTTAAAGTAATATATAAGATTCACATACACATAGTATTTAGGTACCTTTAACTTCTCTTTACCAAATTATGGCAGCCAAAATATCTTTCTTCTGTAAATCCTCCTAGAAAAACCTAAAACCCACCATCTCTGCTATAATATATCCGTGATAATATAAAATTACTTAATAAATTATTGAAAATTATTGAGTCTACCATCTGTCCACCATTGTCCAGGGTGCTGGGAATACACTGCTGTCATGAAATGTCAGTATAGACTAGATTTAATAGGTTTTAAGTGTGAATATGTATGCTAGTAGTCAGCATCTACGATACCTCTGAATGAGCCCCACCCCATGGTGTTAACACCCTTATGTAATCCCATTCCATATTATACTAAAGTTGGTCTACTAGCATAGAATATGGAACAAGTCATGGTATGTCACTTCTGAGATTCCGTTATGAAAGACACTGCAGCTTCCACCTTGGTTGCTCCCTGTCTTTCAGATTACTTGGTTGGGAGGATGCCAGATGCCATGTTGCTTATAATAAACATGTTCACACACTAAATTTAGCTCAGTAACCATGAGACTTGGTTCTTAAAATATATGTAAGTGTATGAGACAAGGCCTTGGCATGCATAATATAGGAAATTAAAGTGATGCCAGTTCATAAAACTGACCCTTGAAGATCCTTGTGAAAGAAGGAACACATACAATTTACTCACCAAATGTGCCTTTATCCTGGTTTAGAGTTTGCATTCAAATTAACTGCAAAGTCCAGGAAAATCTAAACAGAAAAGTAAGTAAGTAGGGGAAGGAAGGAAGGAAGGAAGGAAGGAAGGAAGGAAGGAAGGAAGGAAGGGGAAAGAAAGTTGTCCTGTATTATTGGCCCTAACCAATGTTACTTTTAAATATCAATGCATAAATCTTGTTTTAATTTTTTTAATGTTTATTTATTTTTGAGAGACAGAGAGAGAGAGAAAGCACAAGCAGGGGAGGGGAAGAGAACATGGGAGATACAGAATCTGAAGCAGGGTCCAGGTTCTGAGTGGTCAGCACGGAGCCCGACGTGGACCATGAAATCATGACCTGAGCTAAAGTCAGATGCTTCATTGACTGAGCCACCCAGGCATAAATCTTGAATAAAGTTTAGGTTTGATAGAAAAAAATAGAGGAGGAAGAAACTCTACCAAACTCATTTACAAGCCCAGCATTATCCTGATACCAAAACCAGACAAAATTGTCACAAGAAAAGAAAATGATAAGCCAATATCCCTGATGACATAGATGCAAAAGCCCCCAACAAAATGTTAGCAAACCAAATTCAACAATACATTAAAAGGATCATACCCCATAATCAAGTTGGATTTATTTCAGGGACCCAAGGATGGTTCAACATCTGCAAATGAATCAATGTCATATACCACATTAACAAAATGAAGGATAAAAATTATATGATCATGTCATTAGAGGCAGAAAAAACATTTGACAAAATTCAACATCTGTTTATGATAAAAACTCTTAACAAAGCTTGTATAGAGGAAACATACCTCAACATATTAAAGGCCATATATGGCAGGCCCATAGCTAACGTCGTATTCAACATTGGATCGGGAATAAGACAAGGATGCCCATTCTCACCACTTTTATTCAACAGAGTGTTGGCAGTCCTAGCCACAGCAAGTAGGCAATAAAAAGAAATAAAAGGCATCAAAATTGGAAAATGAGAAGTAAAATTGTCACTATTTGCAAATGACATGATACCATATACAGAAAACCTTAAACACTCTGCCAAAAAACTTTTAGAATTAATAAATTCAGTTAAGTTTTAGGATACAAAACCAATACATGAAAACTTCTTGTGTTTCTACAAACAGCAAACTATCAGAAAAAGAAATTAAGAAAACCCATTTACAATTTCATCAAAAGGAATAAAACACCTAGGAATAAATTTACACAAGGAGGTGGAAGTCCTATACACTGAAAACTATAAGATATTGGTGAAAGAAATCTAAGGTTACAAAAATAAGTAGGAAGGTATTCCATTCTCGTGGATTGGAAGAATTAATAGTTAAAAATATCTGTACTACCTAAAGCAATTTAGGATTCAGTGCAATCTCTATCAAAATTCCTATGTCCTTTTTCACAGAAATAGAACAAACAATCCTAAAAATTGGTATGGAACCACAAAAGACTCCAAATGGTCAAAGCAATCTTGAGAAAAAAGAACAAAGCTGAAGGCATCGTGCTTCCTGATTTCAAACTATATTACAAAGCTGTAGCAATCAAAACAATATGGTATTGGCATAAAAATAGACACATAGCTCAATAGAACAGAATAGAGAGCCCAGAAATAAATCCATGCATATATAGTCAATTAATTTATGACAGAGGAGTCAAGAATATACAATGCAGAAAGGACAGTTTCTTTCACCAAAAATGGTGTTGGGAATATTGGACAGCCACATGCAAAAGACTGAAATTGGGCCACAATCTTACAACATACACAAAAGTGAACTCAAAATGGGTTAAAACCTTGAATGTAAGACCTAAAACCATAAAACTCCTTGGAGAAAACACAGGCAGCAAGCAACTTGGCATAGGTCTTGGGATGATTTTTTGAATCAGAAGCAAAAATAAACACGTGAGACTACATCAAACTATAAACTTCTGCACAGCAAAGGAAACCATCAACCAAATGAAAATGCAACCTAATGAATGGGAGAAAATATTTGCAAACCATATATCTGATAAGAGGTTAGATCCAAAACATATAAAGAACACATACAACTAAATAGTAAAAAAAAAAAAAAAAAAAAAAAATCCAGTTAAAAATGAGAAGAACTGAGTAGACATTCTTCTAAAGAAGTCATACAGAATGGTCAACAGGTACATGAAAAGATGGTCTATATCTTTATTCATCAGAGAAATGCAAATCAAAACCACAATCACCACACACCCGTTTGAATGGCTATTATCCGCAAGACCAGAAATAGTAAGTGTTGGTGAAGACATAGAGAAAAGGGAAGCCTTAATGCACTGTTGCTAAGAAGGTAAATTGGGGCAGCCACTAGGGAAAACAGTATGGGGTTTCTCAAAAAATTCAAAATAGAACTACCATATGATCCAGCAATTTCACTTCTGGGTATTTAACAAAGAAAACAAGAAAACCCATTTGAAAAATTAAAAAAAAAAATCAAAACAACTTTTCCTGTAGGAGCTACTAAGGTTGAGAGGAGCATGACCACCTTCTCTTCCTGCCATGGCGTGTGCGTGCCCACTGATATCAACGTACTCTGAAAAAGGGGAGTCATCTGGCAAAAATGCCACTTTGCCTGGCATGTTCAGGACTCCCATTTGACCAGGTATTGTGAACTTTGCTCACACCAACTTGTGCAAAAACAACGGACAGCCCTATGCTGTCAGTGAATTAGCAGGCCATCCAACCAGTGCTGAGGCGTGGAGTTCACATTGCCCGCCACAGTGGGATTCACAGTTCTGGCCAGGGTATTTTTGGAAACATGTGGTGGGGGCTGCATGTTTGCACAAACCAAAACCTGGTGCCATTGTCACTGCATGGTGAACACAGCACACGAGTGATATGCCATCTGCTCTTCCCCCGCTGCCTCGGCCTTCCCAGCTCTGGTCATGTCTTCATGTCATCCTACTGAGGGAACTCCTGGACCATTTTTGGTGGTTGAAGGTACAGTTGAAGGCTACAATAAGACCACGCAGGTTGTTTTGCTTCTTAAGAAACTTAAGGCCTGGAGTGATAGCAAAAAGTTCTGTGCCTCTCAGCAAATGAGAGCTGGCAGGGGCAAAATGAGAAGCTGTTGTTGTACCCATCGCAGAGGACCCTGCCTCATCTATAATGAGGGACACCATATCATCATCACCTTCAGAAACATCCCTGGAATTACTCTACTTAATGCAAGCAAACCGAACATTTTGGAACTTGTTCCTGGTGAGCATGTGGGACATTTCTGCATTTGGACTGAAAGTGCTTCCCGTAGGTTACATCATCTGCATGGCACTTGACATAAAGCTGCCTCCCTCAAGAGCAACTACAGCCTTCTCATGCACAAGTTGCTCAGCAGACGTTACCAGAATCTTGTAAAGCCCAGAAATCCAAAGAGACCTCCGAGCACCACACAAGAGGATTCATCACAGTCCTAAAGAAGAATCCGCTGAAAAATCTGAGAATTGTGTTGAAGCTAAACCCATATGCGAAGACTGCAAGCCAGAACACCGTTCTTTACCAAAGCAAGAATCACAGACTCCAGATGGATGAGGCAGCTGCAGCATTAGAAGCCAAATCAGATGAGAAGGGAGCCTGTGACAGGGAAGAAAGGAAAGGACAGAAAGGGAAGGGAAGGCGAAAGGGAAAGGGAAAGGAAAGGAAGAAGCAGAGGAAGCCTCTGGGGGAAAAAAAGTTGCAGCTACCAAGAAACCAGCAGCTGAGAAAAAGTCTGTAGAAAAGAAACCCACACTCCACAGAAGAAAAGAAACCTGCTGCATAAACTTAAATTTGTTTATTCCATAAATGCCCAATCATTTTTGACAGCTAATTTTGAATAAATATCTGATAAGAAGATAGTGAGGGGGAAGAAAAGATCCAAACAATATCGTATTGGCATATAACACCTCTGTGTTCACTGCAGAGTTATTTACAACAGCTAAGACATGGAAACAACCTAAGTGTCCATTGATGGATGAATAAAGAACTTGTGGTTCTTTATTTAAACACAATAATATTCAGCTATTAGAAGAGTGAAAACTTGCTATTTGTGACAATATGGGTGGACATAATAGGCATTATGCTAAGTAAAATAAATCAGAGAGACAAACATCATGTGATCTCTCTTACACGTGGAAACTTAAACAAGCAAACAAAACAAGCTTAGAGATACAGAGAACAGATTGGTGGTTGTCAGAGATGGAGGCTAGGAAGTGGGAGAAATGGGTGAATATTTTTTAGTTTAAATAAATTAACAATAAATTACTGAAGTTAAGCAATTAAAATCCAAAAGTAGATTCAAAAATGATACATCATCACCAAGATATAGTCCACAAAATCAAAGATACTTGAATAATAGAAAAGCAATAAATAAAAATCCATTACATTATAAAATTAGAGAAGTATCATATGATCATCTTCATTGATATCAAAAGATTTTTGACAAAATTCACACCAATTCTTGTTCCAATCATTCAGATGGACTTTTCCTATAACATCATTAAGCATATATGTGAAGTATATTCATATACATGTATATCTCATCATATATATACAGATATGCATATATTTGCACACTTATATCAGTATTTAGACATATATACATATGTATTCACATGTGTATGTGCATGGGTGTATATACATAAATACATATATAAATATGTCTATATATTAGTAAAAATTAACATTAGTGTCAAATAACATTAAATACTGTTTAGAGACACATATATATGTAGTAAACATGTAAAGATGTAAATGGAAATGAAAAATACCAATTCAGGATTCAAAAGGAAAAGAGGAAGCACAAGATTGGCAAATATAATTAGGGGTCCAACTATATATATAATTTCTATTTCTTGAGTTGGCAGATGGGTACCTAGGGTTTCATTTTTCTCTGTACAGTTTTTGTATGTCTGATATAGTTCAGGAGAAAAGGAGATAAAAGGAGAAGAGAACACAGCTTTTTGAAATCAAGACAAAACTCAGTTCCAATCTCATCCCTGAAGTTTCCTGGCTGTGAAACCTTGACTAGGTTATTCAACTTCCCTGAGCTTGAGTTTCAACTGTAAAATGAGGGTAATAACAGCTTATCCACTTCCTGAAACTATGTTTCATTATTTAGCGGAGTAATAAACACCTAGTGTTCACTTAATGTATTTGATACTTTTCCTGAATTATTTCAATAAGGCCAACTTTAATTAAGTGTGTATATGTGCATTCCAAATGTGTGTGGGGGAGGCATGTTTATAGGGCAAATACATTTCAGTTTCTTGGAGCACAACACTTGGGTTCCTATGATTTTACCATCCTTTTTTTACATATAAAGTTTTTATTTTGCTCTTCCTGTTTTAATTTTAAACATAGAAGGGACCATTTCTAGACAATCAATAGAACAGCTGCTAGGGGAAAAAATAGAAATAAAAGGGCTAAATGATTGAACGTTGACACTTAAAAGAATAGTTTTGCAGTTGACAGCTGTGTATCCCAGAAATAAAATATCTGATAAATACTCATAACAAAGAGCAAAAATTGCTGTCTAATACGGAGAATTCATAGCTGGAGAGCTAAGAACTATTGAAAAACAATGACAAAATTTCAGTATTGACCTTAATTTTCTACATGAGTTATAGTTACATGATAAGAAACAATGAAAAGAATAATAAATCCCCTCACAAAGTCTAAATTTTATGGCGTTCAAGGCATAAATGAGCACTGTGAAATATATTTTAGATATCATTTTAACCTTTTAAAACATGTTTTGAGGGGCGCCTGGGTGGCGCAGTCGGTTAAGCGTCCGACTTCAGCCAGGTCACGATCTCGCGGTCTGTGAGTTCGAGCCCCGCGTCAGGCTCTGGGCTGATGGCTCGGAGCCTGGAGCCTGTTTCCGATTCTGTGTCTCCCTCTCTCTCTGCCCCTCCCCCGTTCATGCTCTGTCTCTCTCTGTCCCAAAAATAAATAAACGTTGAAAAAAAAAAAAACATGTTTTGAATACTGAACAACAAATGTAGGTCATTGTCAACGGCGATGTTCTCCTTTAATTCCCACAATTTGTCTCTGTTCTTGTCCTCTTACTCTACCGACAGACATCACACCATGTCTCTCTCTCTCTCTCTCTCTCTCTCTGTCTGTCTCTCTCTCTCTCTCTCTCACACACACACACACACACACACACACACACACACACACCAGTCTTGTGTCTTTCATCCTCTCAGTGGAGTAATCCTTTGTCTTCTCTCTGTGAAGACAGCTTGTGGAATTAGCGTCGATACCCAAATGTGAAGTCACATTTGCTGAATGTAACACATTGAGCAAGTTTTTGCTTCTCTGAGCTTTAGTTTTATTGCAAAATAGGGATTAAAGTGAGCTAACATATAATACAGACCTTTAAGAAAAAATTTAGAGTCATCACTCAAATGCAAGATATTATTAATCTCAGGAAATACTGTAAACTGGGTAGTAGAAAGGACCAGTTTCTAGGTGGTTCTTCTCCCAGGAAACAAAACAAGCGCCTTAGTGTCTATTTGGCTTCCTGTTTCTGTATCTCAACAACAGCAAAAAGCAGATGTATGTGAACATTTCTCTGTTGTCTTCCTACACTTGATCTTAGGCAAAAGGCCGAGAAGCTCTATGATCTTCCTTAGGTTATATGCACTTCACAGTTCATGTGGATTACATAAGTTTTTGTTTCTTCATTTAACAAATACTAATTAAATGCCTTTATACCTTTCACATGTCAGGCACTGCACTAGGTGTTTTGGACACATCCATTAAAAGAAACAAAGATCCTTGCCCTTTTGGAGCTTAGCATTCTATCTGGGGGTAGGAGGTGGGGGGTGGAGGAGGCAGAAGACAATGAATAGTAAATATTGAAAAAAAAAAAAGTAATATTCACAAGCATGTTAGAAGATGGCAAATTCTATGGGGAAAAAATGGGCAGAGAAAGGAAAGGAAATGGAGAGAGTTTTGAGGAAGGGGTTGCAATCTAGGTGGAAGGAGAGGCTGGGTACACCATCTAATTGGGTAGGTCTCCATGAGGAAGCGACTTTTGAATAAAGACTTGAAGGGTGAGGGAATTACTCAGGAGAATATCTAGAAAAGAACTTTCCATGAAAGGGAATACTTAGTGCCAAAGACCAAAGGTGGAACTTTCTTGTCCTGTTTGACAGAGCAACCAGGCCCTCGTGTGTGGAGAGGGGTGAGTCTGGGGAGAGTACCGGGAAAGGAAGTTGGAAAATAACATCTTCAAAAATACCTTACTAAAATACCTAAAAATATCTTACTTAAAACTCGTGACTCTTACCAAAACTTTCAAAAAAACTTTCCATACATTTTAAAAGCCATGACTTCAATTTTTGTTCTGATGCCTATGATTATTTCCATGAATAATTGACTACCTTGTGTTACACGTTACTGGTAGAACACATTTGGTATCCCGCCATTTACCCTTCTCCTTCAGCCTCTTCCCTCTTTTATGGCTATCATCAGCTTTAAAAAGCGGGAAGCCCTCTCCCACATACCCTGAACTTGTTCTCACAGCTGCTCCCTGGAGGTTGTAGTTTCTCTCCAGGTTTTATCCTCGCTCCCCATCAAAGTCCCTCTAAATTGTTATTCCGCAGGGAAAGCCTTTTCTTTCCCTTTATGTCCTTCGTCCAGCTGCCCAAAGAAAATTACTGTTAACAAGAGAGAAAACCTAATGAGTCCTCATTCTATTTCATTACAAAGAAGAGGAGAACAGGGTAAACCCAAGTCACAGATCACGTAATTTAAAAATCAACTCTGTCTGTCCCAAGTTGAAGTCAAAGAAATGGAGGTGAAAAGGTGTTCACTGCTTTTCTTTCATCACAAAGAACAGTGTGGTGTTGTAGTCTCTTACTGCTTATCCCAGGCAGGGATCTTACATTTACCTCTAAGACATAAGAGAAAGTAGGCTTTCCTCCATCAAAATTTCTTCCTCGGCTCAGACTTTGTTTCACGGAATTAAATTTATATTTAGCAGATAAAGCTATTTAGTATTTTGCCAGGTTTGCACTAGGAAGGGTTTAGATTTTTTTTCTCAGAAATTTTAATAAAACATAAACTGGTTCCACCAGGATTATTTTTAAAAATTCAGACTATCTGATCTTTAGGGCAGGATTTTTTTTTGAACAGCTGTAATTATTTTCTAACACCTTCTGTAATACATCATTGTGCTGTTTTATAGCACATTTGGGTAATAAATTTTTTATTCATTTTACCCAAATTCTGACATCCTATAGATCTGGCATTAAATTATTTTGTTTAGGATTCTACTTTTAAGTAGCTGGATGTCAAAATAACTTAAAAGGATGTTGTAAGAAGAATGAACAAAGAGAAAACAACCCTCCTTCACTGTGGCAGGTTTCTATGGATGCACTTCTGTGTATAATAGAAGATCATGTCACTGAGGAATCTAGTATAAAGAGGACATTTGAGAGAGCTTGCATTCTTCGCGAAGTAGGGGCTGTTAATTGGTTCAGTTCAAAGAAAGAGAGCCCTGAAATGTATTGTATTTCTCTATATTCTTATTTCGCCTCTACAACTAGTTTGCTTTATTTTGATTTACCCACTTCTCCTGTTCTACCACCCATATACACACACTCCCTTTGCTGGAAATGCTATCTTCTTTAATGGCAGTGAATAGAATCATCATCGTTTTCCAAACCTCTAAGCAGTAGACAGACATATTTTCTGATGTGTTTTCCTCAGAGGAGGTCAAGTTTACTATTTCCCCTTTGTTTAGAAATCCCAAGGCTTATGCTGTGTCTGGGCCATCCCTCAAGTTCCCTTGAAAAGAGTTAAATGAAACGGGTAAACACAAACACTAGAGAGTTTCCTTCTGCCAGTTTTCAAGATTAATATAGTTCTTCTTTGACCACAATGACCATATTAACCAGTCAATCAATAATAAAGAATAGAGGAAAATAAAAAGTGGGGTATCTTGAAAACATCAGCAAAAAAAATCATGAGAAATATTAGCATAGTTGACTGTATAATGAATTTGTCTTTATAAAATTAAATACATTTCCATATATCACAAAACTATTATAAATACAGATAGTGTAATCCTGGAAAGGAATACAAAGAAATGTGTGTCATTGGTTATCTCTGCTGAAGGGACTGGAGAGGTTAATTTTAAATAAAACAGACTACTACCCTAGTGATAGAATAGTGAAATGGGCACTCTTTGAAATTGCTGGTGAATGTCTAAATTAAGCATTCTGTCAAGAAAGCAATTTGCAGTATCGATCAAGGACCTTGAAAGTTTTCATGACTTTAACTTTAGTAATTCCATTTTTTTAGGAATTTATTCTAAGCTAAAATGGAGAGGAGGGTTTTTGGTTATTTTTTTCCCCCCAAATTTTGTTACTGAAGTGTTTTTTATAGAAGTGAAAATGTAGGAAAACTTAAAAGCCCCAAATTAGATAGGATTAGGTAATCTCTTTTTTATTTCCCAGTTATTTTGAACAAAAGCTTACTAAAACAGCCATCATACTTGGTTCTCTTCATTTGCATGGTTATCTTCTTAAGAAATGAGTGCTCAGGGGGGCACCTGGGTGGCTCAGTTGGTTGAGCATCTGACTCTTGAATTCAGCTCAGGTCCTAATTCCAGGGGCATGCAATCACACCCCACAGCTGGCTCCACGTGTAGCCTACTTAAGATTCTCTCTCTCTCTCTCTCTCTCTCTCTCTCTCTCTCTCTCTCCTTCTCTCTCTCTCTCTCTCTGACCCTCTCCCCAACTCATGTGTGTTCTCTCTCTCTGAAAGAAAATAAGATTTAAAAATGTAGCTTCTAAAAAGAATTTTCATCTCTGTGGGGTACCTGGGTGGGTCAGTCAGTTAAGTGTCCCACTCAATTTCGGCTCACATCATGATCTCATGGTTCATGAGTTTGAGCCCCACGTTGGGCTCTGCACTGACAGTGCGGAGTCTGCTTGGAATTTTCTGTCTCCCTCTCTCTCTGCCTCTCTCTCTGTCTCTCAAAAATAAATAAATAAACATTAAATTTTTTTTCGCCTCTGTAACCCCAGAGCTTCCTATAATAACTGGGGCCCGTGAGGTTCTCAGTTAATATTTGTAAAATCAGTAAAATTTCACTTTATCTGTCATACAATCCATAATGACCAGTAAGATTACTATTTTTCCCCACCCCCCCCACTGCCTACACACCCATAAACATGAGAATAATTCATTCCATTTTTGCAGTTTAGCAAATTGGATTGTTTAAAACAAACTGAATTTAGGTATATCCATTTATACATATAGATAGAGCTATTGGCACAGTCATAAACAAACTGAATTATATCTCAGTATATTACCATGGCTGGTAATAATGTAAAGATAATAATAAGTAAGATAAGAATATATTTCAATTCAGATTTAAGATTTTATATGTAATTTTCAATGCTTGGGAAAACCAACCAATTCAATATCAAATGAATCCCAGAAGATATGTGAAGCTGATCAATGTGGAATAAAAATTATAGAGTTTAGAAAATCGATGTCATATATGTATATATGAAGATTCAGGCCATTTTCTGTATCTTAAAAGTAATTTTAACTAAGCTGTTTTAAGAGGCAGTCTGTTGAGTGTAAGTCTCCTAATTCAGCTCAATTACACCCCAGAGCAATGAGAAAAATTGCAGGTGAGTTCACAAGACAGTGTGGGAAAACTATTTTAGACTGTTATTGGGAAGTTGTCTGTACATAGAAGTGTAATAGCTGCACTTCAATCCAATTCTGGTCTTTGCAATTTCCTCTAAGATGTGCCAATCCTCAGTAAATTGTATGAGAAGGGAACAATGAAATCATTACTTACCTGAATTGTAATACATTCGTATCTTACTCTAGGAGTAGAATTAAATAAATCAATAGATGGAAGGGTTCATGTGTAGAAGATTGAAGTGCCCACACATGCAACTTTTATTCAGAGTTTGAGGGTGGGAGGAAGTAGAAAACTATTTCAATATTAAAGAATTAGAATACTAGTGGAATTTTTAAAAAGCATGAAGAATTAAATCCACGTAATTACCAAGTATGTCTTAATGTCATGTAACTCTGGATAACATTTAAAAATCATATATGAAAAAAATGAACAGCTAAATGATGGGCAAGAGAGAGAAAACGCACCTTAACCAACTCAAATAATTCCTCTAGAAAGGAGAAGAAAGGAAGAGAGGGAAGGAGAAAGGAAAGGAGGAGCAAAAGAAAGAAGGAATCTAGAGCTTGTATAGCACCTAAGCCACTGTCTTATAGGGTATTGACTACCTCCTGGCCAGGTGGGCAGTAGACATGATCTTGTCAAGCCTAAAGGCAGAAACAATATGGCATACCAGAAACATGGACTTTGAAGTAAAGGTCCTAAAGTTCTGAAACTCAGTTTTACAATGACCAGCTAAGACAGTCTGATCAAAATAATTCCTTAACGCTCTATATCTACATGTGCAAACAAGCTTTATCTGTATCATAATATCTTATAGGGTAAAATCATATATTTTCCCTTTAATAAATGTTTCTCTAAGTGCTTCTCAGTAAATAACACCTTTCCTTTTTCTCAGAGCTACAGGGAAAAAAGGGGGTACATACTAATCAAAGCTATGTTTAGTTGCAAACATTATTTTCTGAATTCTTCAAGATTGCTATTGCAACTTTTTAGATGATTGGGGTGTTTGTAGCTCCAAGAATCCTGAAAGTGAAGCTGAGTTTTCAATTAAGGACTCTGGGTCCAAGACTCAATGTAGAGAAAGTATAACTGTGTTTATGCCCTAAAAAGCTGTTTGGACACATTTCCTTGCATTCAGGCCTTCAAGTAAAGTTTGTTAAATAATGATAGGTAGGTTTGAATATTTCAATGAATATGGATAATTTAATGTGACAGGAAAAATGATAACACTCATAACCCATTTTTCCCAGGCCGCATTGTCCTGAAAGAATAAAAAAAGCATGTGTCAGAGTAAGAGTAAAGACAGCAAACGGCAAATAGATGGAACCCTACCCCACTGGTCATTCCTTCATTTCATTCAACAGATATTAATTAAGATATTAATGAGTATCACATATGAACCAAGCACTCTGCTAGGCACTGTGGGTATAATGGTGAACAAGTGTAGATGTGGTCTTTCGTGTACTTTACAATCTGGGAAACGCAATTGAGCAAATAACAAGGAAATCTTACCTAAATTTGGGAAAGGGGAAGAGCTGCGGTTAAGATGGGTATCCCTAAGGAAGGAATGCTTGAGCTGAGTTACGATGTATCACCTGGAGTTAACCAGGTAAGGGAGGGGGCACAAGGTCAGGGGGAGTATTAAGGACAGACAGAAAACTATTTGCAATGATCCTGTTGTCAGAGGGAAATGATCACATCTGGGAATGAAAGAAAATCGAAATAGCTGGGATAGGAGGGGAGCTGTGCAGAGAATAGTTGAAGGGGAAAGGAGTGGTTGGTAAAGGTCAGGCTTGATTTTCATCTTAAATGCAGAGAAGTCAGTGAAGGAGTTTAAGCTGGAGAAGCAGTGTGGAGAGAAAAGAGTAATATGATTAGATTTGCCTTTTGAAAAAATACACTGGTCCTGAAGTGTGGAGAGCCTATGGTTGGGAGGGAGGGGCAAAGGTAGATGAATTAGGAGGCTACTGCAGTAAATGGTGCAGATCTAAGTCTGTTGCAGAACTTTTTAGCCACTCTTTCCTCCCTAGGAGGCTAGGAAAACTACTTTATTTCCCAGAGAAAACCTGCCCCCTATAGTGGAGATGGAAATAAGTCAATTAATTGAATATTTAGAAGACGAAATTGGCAAGACAGGGTAATGCATTGGATATGGTTGCCAGATGCAAGAGTTAGTCAAGAGTTTGTACAACTGGATGAATAAGAATGTCCTTCATTTGGGGAACAATAGAAACTTATTATAAGTGAAATGGGTAATGTTTGTTGAGCATTTACTGGATAGAGCAACAGTCATTGTTCTAAATGCTTCGCACATTTTCTTAAATTTTTTTTCTTACAACTCTATGATATAGGTACTAATACTGTTTTCTCCATTTTATAGATGAAGAACTGAGGCAAAGTAAGTTGTATTCATTTTTACACTTAGATACAAGTGAGTGGATCTATGTATTGAGTCCAGAGCTATGCTTTTAACGACTTTACTATGCTTTCCCCCTGTTCAAGATATGTTTCCCTTAGCTCAAACAAATGGAGCTCTTTCTCCTTCCCACCTCATGGCCTTCATTGTCTTTCAGTGGTCACTTTCAGTGCTCACAACAAAAGCTTCCTAGAAGCTAAGTTGCTGTCAGTTCTCCAGACTGGTATGTATTTACATCTCTGTGTTGATAATCGCCTCTCCAGGCCATAAGTTATTGCTATAATTTGAGGTTGATAGATGCATGGAAGAAGGTTCCAATTTTCATTCCTAATGGTCCAATGCAGGTTTATGGACAAATGGATTTTCTTAGTCTGCTCAGACTGCCATAACAAAATACCATAGACTGGATGACTTCACTGACAAAAATTTATTTTCTCACTATGTTGGAAGCTGGAAGTCTAAGATCAGGGTGCCAGCATGGTTGGGTTCTGGTGAGAGCTCTCATCCTGACTTACAGATGGCTGCCTTATCACTGTATCCTCATGTGGCCTTTCCTTGATGTTTGCGTGTTGAGAGAGATAGAGGGAGAAAGGCCGTGGGGGAGAGAGAGAGGAGTTAATTTTCTCTCTTCCTCTTCTTATTAGACCACCAATTCTATTGAGCTAGGATCCCAGCATTATGGATTTGTTTAACCTTAGTTATCTCCTAAAGGCCCTGTCTATAAAAATATAGTCACATTTGAGGTTAAACCTTCAACATATGAATTTGGACAGAGTACAACTGAGTCCATAGCATGGACGCAGGGGTCTACTTTAAGAAAAATAACACAGAATTAGTTCAGAGCTTCTCGAAGTCCCCTGAAATGATACTTCTCCAGATTTTCAATAACTTTACCTCTGATTAGGAAGTCATTAGACTTCCATTCAGATCTAACTTGGGAGTGTTGGGGGAATGGTACAGGGAATTCATGGAAAAGAAGAGAGCCTTGGGAAGCAAATCTTCATTCAGTGAACATGACAATAGAGCAGGAGGCCATCCCTGCAGGAAGTGTTGATCATGGCTGCTTCAGAAATCCCAAACCCTCAATCACAATGATCACCAATGTCCATGTCAAACAATAAAGTCCAAGAGGACTTGCTCAGTATCATAGGCGCAATACCTCCTACAGACTCCAGTAATAAGTAGAACAGGTTCTGAAGTGAGCTGGAGGTCCAAACACAGCAGGTGAGGATATCTGCCAGAGAAACCACCAAAACTGTGATTTCGCCATTCAGTGGTATAGGCTGGTATAACCTGAGACACACAAATTACATCATCTTGTGACCCCACCCGACCCAGGTTATCATGACTCTAATTTCAACAGTCAAATTTAGACTAAAATACTCTTCTTCCAACGATGTTAAATTCTAAGAGTCATCCCCAAGTACACTACTTATGCATCCTCATTCTTCAGTGGTACAACTCCATCCCCTCTATTCTAGTGACCAAGCATTATGTTTCACCCAGGACTGAGGAATTTGGGGGAATGCAGCCTTTTCACTGCTAAAACCTAGACAGTAAACCAAGACATGTGGTCACCCCCAGGCTAACTTCTACCCTAAGAATGTAGGAGACTCCTGCTAGGTAGGACCAGAGGAAATATTCTCCCCTTGCCCCCAAAACAGAGTGGCCCAGCCTCAGCTGATAATCTTCCATTCTGATTTCACTCAGAGTCAGATCCTTCTTCCTCAGACTCCTGGGAGATAAAGGCCACTGTTTAAATCAGTTTGGAACTCAGAGACTTTGTATTAATTACAAAAACAGGTTGTGGGCCCGTGACTGTAATTTGCTAATTTTATTTCTTAAGATATTGCATTACAATATTATTTATCTTGGGGTGCCAGGGTGGCTCAGTCAGTTAAGCACCCCACTCTTGGTTTCAGCTCAGGTCATGATCTCACAATTCCATGAGTTCAAACCCTACATTAGGCTCCACACGAGCAAAGCACGCATTGCTTAGGATTATCTCTCTCCCTCTCTCTCTCCCTCTCTCTCTGCTTCTCTCTCTCTTTCTTTCTCTCCATAAATAAATAAACCTTAAAATATTACTTATCTCAATTACTGATTTTTGGATGCCCTTTAAATTTAGCTGCCAAGGCTGATGCCTCATTTGCTTTACCCTAGTCTGGTCCTGTCAATAGGCAACAGGCTTGGAACTCAGGTTCCTGGTGGCCAGTCACAGGACCCTAATAGTGCAGTAGTCAGTCTCTCACATCAAGTGTATCAAATCCTCTATCAGACTAAAGTGAGGTCCCACCAGCCTGCTAAGTGTGCCCTACAATACTCAAATATGCAGTAGGTGACCAATGTTGACCTTAGGTTCTGGGATCTTTACCATGCTTGTGTTAAAAATCATACAATGATGATTTGGCTCTTGGAAAATACATGTTTTTGTATGTTCTTTTACTTTAAGGTATATAATCTGATGCTTGCATTACCATGTTTGTGTTAAAATCATACAATGATAATTTGGTTCTTAGAAAATAAATATTTTTATGTGTTCTTATACTTTAAGGTGTATAATCTGATGCAAAAAAAAAAATAGCATGGTGTTCAAAAGAGCGCAACTCTTGAAATCGAATGAGATCTCTGACACTGACACTACAGTATCTTGGGGAACTTAATTAATTAACTTTAATGAATCCTCAGTTTGACTAACTGTAAAATAAAGATAATACCTACCTCACAGACTTGTTTGTGAGGATTATATAAATTAATGCACATAAAGCATACATCAGCTATGTGACACAGTGAGCATATTGTGATACAATTCTCTCTCTTCACATTTCCTGCCTGGTCTCCTTAGCACTTCTTACAAGAATCCTTTTTGTGACTTTAATGTTTATGGATCTAGAATTTTCTTAAGAACACCCTGAACATATTTTCAAATGTTTTAGAAAGAAAATAGTTATTTTGTCGTTGTACTATTAGGTTCAAAGTATAGTTTGTTTTGTATTCCCCTGAACTGTTTGATGTCTGAAAAGTAAACAATCAGGCTAAAGGTTTCTAAAATCCAATACGATTTTTAAGAAGTATATTTATTGAGTATGGCAGTTTTCCTCTTCAAGTTCCCTTGATAGCATCAGCACTCTACTTCAGATTTCTAAATAAAAAAATGTTAAGATTTAAATGCTGCTGTGTTCAGTGCTCTCAAACCAGAGCTACCCTTGGGCAAAGGAACGTCCTCCCTCATGCTCTCTCTGTTCCTGAGCTCACTGCTTCCACAGTTGTTTTTCTGTAAATTAAGACCTTTCCATCATTGTCAGATGGGAGAAAAACATTCATGGAGTAATCTCCAGTATTTTCCAATTAAAAAAAAACTTGATTTAGAAAGTACATGATAAAAGAAGCTAATAGTAAAATAATGGTGATTGCCTCTCTGACTACTATTTTACCCAGAGTGTAGGGGTATAAGAGAACGAATTATTTTTAACCTCTTGTTTTGTGCTGCAATAATATCTTAAAGAACACTAGATATCAAAACAGACTACCATCTATTAATAATGCCTACATTTCACTGGGAAATAGAATACATTCAGAATCTAGTACTTTGCTTGTGCTTTATTTCTTAATGAAATTCTGTTATTTTATAGCAACTAATGGAATATACCTCAGGGTCTGATGCCATCAGATGCATTTTAGAAAATTACTATTTTATATGAACACTGATATGCTTATTTTAATTGATGGTGCTTACATTAAATTATCAGAAAATAGATCTTTTAAAGGAACTAGTGGCAATGATGTTTGTATATTTTTTTCAAAAGTTATAGCATCATCAACTTCCAAATAACTTTGTATATGTGTGAGACATGTATAAGAGACTTGGTTTTATCCTCTGACCTTGACTTAATCATAAGAGTTTAGGGATACAAGGGGAGACTGGGTGGCTCAGTTGATTAAGTGTCTGACTCTGGCTCAGGTCACGATCTCACGGCTCGTGGGTTTGAGCCCTGTGTCAGCCTCAGTGCTGACAGCTTAGACCCTGGAGCTTGCTTCAGATTCTGTGTCTATGTCTTTCTCTCCCCCCTCCCCTTCTCACTCTCTCTCTCTATCAAAAATAAACATTTAAAAAAAATTTTTTTAAGAGTTTAAGGCTGGAAGAGATCTTAGAGATCTTCTAGTCCAACACATCATTTTAAAGACAGTAAACATTTTAACGACTTGCCCAAGGCCAAAAAGCTGGAGTGAGGCAGATCTAGAACTACGGCCCAAGTCCTCTGGTTTCCAGACAGTACTTGGCCCACCCAACTACATATTCCGTGATCATTACATTGGCCTCCCTGTATCTTCCTATCCACAAATGTTTTTATATGATAAGGGGAAGAGCTACTCACTGCATAGTCCCTTCAGGAAAAAGTGGGGCTGCATGATAGCTTCCAAGAGGAAGGCTTAAAGAAATGAATTCTAATCAAATAGACAACATAAGACATAAACATGTGTTGAAATTTCAGGCAAGAAGAGGAGCTCCTGTCTCTTTTTGTTGTCTTCTTTAAGGAACAAAAGAAAAAGAAAAGAAAAAATTCTCAATGTCTTGAGTTTCAGGAAAAATGTTCTATTAGTGAGTCAGACTCTGAAAATAATGTTAGCAAAGGAAGTGACTGCCAATGCGTGGGTGAGATTTTTTTTTAGAAGTCACATGAAAAAAATAGTTCTATGTGTATAGTTCTGAAACATTCTTCCTCCATTCTTCAGGGCTTCCTTGAATGTCCAGGCTGCCTTGAACTAACATGTTTATATTGCTTTCTTAACTTCTGTTTCATGCAGCTCAACATATAGCCCAAGAACATTGTTATTTTCTTCTAGTAATCCATATACTTCACCATGTTTGTGGCTTTGCTATTGTTTTTATTTTCCTGAGATGTCATTTCCCTCCTTCTTCTCCACTTGCCAAAATCTAGACATCCTTGAGCACCTATTTAATATCACCTCCTCCTTGAAGCCTTTGTCAATCTTTGAATGTCTAAGTAGAGACCACTCCTCATAACACTTTTGTTGTACCTCTTAGAGGAATGAATCCAGTCTACCTTGTTCTGAAGAGTATGTGGCTTTCTTTCCTTTTCAATTCATATCTATTTGAGAACTAGGAAAATAACCTATCTTTATATGTGCTGGGGATATGTTAAGTACCAAGGATTCCAGAGTAAACACAAAAAAAGCCCTTTGCTTCAACAAATTATCTAAAATCTAGCATGCAAATATAATTTAGGTTATATTCCACTTCAGAAAACAGATCTTGACCTAGGATTTGAATGCAAGTATTTTATCTAAGTAGTGAGAAGTGAGAAAATGAGATAGTAAAAGAAAGAATGACAAAAAAGAAGTACACTAATTAATGAGCAGAAATAAAAATAGAGATGGTAGCCAGGGGCTGGGGTGTGGGGGAAATGGAGAGATGTTGGTCAAAAGGTCCAAACTTTCAGCGATAAAATGAGTAAATTCTGGGGAGCTAATGAATGTACAATATGGTGACTCCAGTTAATAATACTATTTGTACAGTTGAAATTTGCTAAGAGAGTAGATCTTAAGCATTCTCATCACTACAACAATAAAAATAAGGTAATTACATAGGGCACCTGGGTGGCTCAGTCCGTTGAGCACCCCACTTTTGATTTTAGCTCAGGTCATGATCCCAGGGCCATGAGATCAAGCCCTGCATCAGGCTCCACTCTGACCATGGAGCCTGCTTAAGATTCTCTCTCCCTCTGCCCCTCTCCCCTGCTTGCGCACGCTCTCACTTTCTCTCTCTAAAATAAAATAAACAACAAAAAAAATAAGCTAACTATGTGAGGTTACGGATGTGTTGACCAACTTGATTGTGTCTTGTATACATTTCACAATGTATACATATATATAACCATCACATTACACATTTCAAATAAAAACAATGTTATATGTCAATTATTCTTCAATAAACTGGGGGGAGGGGGGAATTAGCAAGCAGGTTTCTCCTGTGGGGCCCACGTCTGCTGATGAGCCTCTGAGAAACCATGTGGAATGTGCCTCTGATTATCCTGAGATCAGGACAGTGAGGTATAAAGTCTCCCCTCCATGTTTGAGGGTTGCTCATGGAAGATTAACCCAAAGTCACTGCCAGTCAGCTCTATTCTTAGACCAAGCATTCCCCCAAGTAGCCAGAAAAGGCCCTGAGGCCAAGATGTAAGTGCTTGAGGCAGGAAGCTGTTGGCAAGTCATGCAAGTGTCCAGCACAGTTGCAGATGACCTTCAGGGAGGGCCAAGAGGGCATAGGCAGAGCTGCAACAGTTTCGGCTACGGCACCAGAAGGGTTACTGCTGAGTTTACTTGAATAGTTGAGTTTAAATAAATCTAGTTGCTACCCTTAGCAAAACATAAATGCTAACAAAGTACTAACTTAACTCTTTTCTAAGGAAACTGAGGGTGTTTTTGAGTATGATTTCCTCACCAAACCAAAATGTATATCAGATTTTATTTTCTGTGAATTGCTGAGTTACCCCTCCAAAAAAATTGCCTTCATTAGAATGAATTATAATTAGATTGCTCCTGATAGAGGCTACCTGCCAAGAGTACGTTTGGAAACTGCTTCTTGTCAGAAGTATACTCTTTATTTTTCTTGAGATTTTATCTTTCTCATCTGTAAGAGTAATACATGCTAACTATAGAAACATTATAAAATACACAAGAATAAAAGAAAAAGAAAATAATCCATTGTTTCCAAGAAATATTTACACAGAAAAATAACATGGAATTATCCAGACTGTCAAGCCCAAGCATTTATCTTAATGAGATTATCTAGTAAACATTGCCTTACCTATGTTAGATTATTGATAATTTGTTGTATTATTAAAGGATATACTTATTATCTGCCATTTTTATTATTTATTTATTATTTATATATTTATTTTTGAGAGAGAGCTCATGCAACTGGGGGAAGGGCAGAGGGAGAAACAGAGAATCCCAAGCAAGCTATATGCTCAGCATAGAGTCTGACACAAGGCTCTGTCGCATGACCATGAGATTATGACCTGAGCAAAATCAAGAGTCAGATGCTACAAATAAGACTCCTGGGCCAGATAGCTTCCCAAGGCAATTCTACCAGACATTTAAAGCAGAGTTAATACCTATCCTTATCAAGGTGTTCCAAAAAATAGAAATGGAAGGAAAGCTTCCAGATTCATTCTATAAAGCCAGCATTACCTTGATTCCCAAACCAGAGAACCCACAAAAAAGGAGAATTACAGGCCAATATCCCTATTGAACATAGATGCAAAAATTCTCAACAAGATACTAGCAAAGCAAATTCAATAGCATATAAGAAGAATTATTCACCATTATCAAGTGGGATTCATTCCTGGGCTGCAGGGCAGTTCCAATATTTGCAAATCAATCAATGTGGTACATCACATTAATAGAAGAAAAGATAAGAACCATACAATCCTGTCAATAGATGCAGTAAAAGCATTTGACAAAATACAACATGCTTTCTTAATAAAAACCCTAAAAAACTTGGGATAGAAGGAACATACCTTAACATCATAAAAGCTATACATGAAAAGCCCACAGCTAATATCATCCTCATTGGGGAAAATCTGAGATTTTTCCCCTGAGATCAGGAACATGACAGGGATGTCCACTCTCACCACTGTTGTTTTACATAATGTTGGGAGTCTAGCCTCAGCATTCAGACAGCAGAATGAAATAAAAGGCATCCAAATTGGCAAAGATGTCAAACTTTCACTTTTTGCAGATGACATGATTCTACATGGAAAACTCAAAAGACTCCAGTAAAAAGCTGCTAGAACTGATACATGAATTCAGCAAAGTGGCAGGATACAAAATCGATGTACAGAAATCAGTTGCATTTCTATATACCAATAATGAAGCTACAGAAAGAGAAATCAAGAAACAGATTCCATTTACACTTACACCAAGAACCATAAAATACCTAGGAATAAACCTAACCAAAGATGTAAAAGATCTGTACTCTGAAAACTATGGAAAACTTATGAAAGAAATTGAAGAAGACACAAAGAAAGGGAAAAACATTCTATGCTCATGGATTAGAAGAACAAATATTGTTAAGATATCAATTCTACCCAAAGCAATCCACACATTCAATGCAATCCCAATCAAAACTGCACTGGCATTCTTCTCAAAGCTAGAGCAACTAATCCTAAAATGTGTATGGAACCACAAAAGACCCTGGAAAGCCAAAGCAATCTTGAAAAAGAAAACCAAAGCTGGAGGCATCGCAAGCCTGGACTTTAGCCTCTATTACAAAGCTGTAATCATGAAGACACTATGGTACTGTAACAAAAACAGACACATAGACCATTGGAATAGAATAGAGACTCCAGAATTGGACCCACAAATGTATGGACAACTAATATTTGAGTATCCAGTGGAAAAAAGACAGTCTCTTTAGCCACTTGTGCTGGGAAAACTGGACAGCCACATGCAGAAGAATGAAACTGAACCACTTTCTTATACCATACACAAAAATAAACTCAAAATGGATGAGAGACCTAAATATGTGACAGGAAACCATCAAAACCCTAGAGGAGAAAAAGGCAGCAACCTCTTTGACCTAAGCCGCAGCAATTATTTGCTCAACATATCTCTGAAGGCAAAGGAAATACAAGCAAAAATTAGCTATTGGGACCTCATCAAAATAAAAATCTTCTGCACTGCAAAGGAAACAATCAACAAAACTAAAAGGCAACCAACAGGATGGGAGAAGATATTTGCAAATAGATAAAGGGTTAGTATCCAAAATCTATAAAGAATTTATAAACCCAACACCCGAAAAAGAAATAATCCAGTGAAGAAACGGGCAGAAGACATGAATATACACTTTTCCAAAGAAGACATCCGGGTGGCCAACAGACCCATGAAAAGATGCTCATCATCACTCATCATCAGGGAAATACAAATCAAAACCACACTGAGATACAACCTCACACCAGTCAAAGTGGCTAAAATTAACAACTCAGGAAACAACAGATGCTGGCGAGGATGTGGAGAAACAGGAACCCTCTTGCATCATTGGTGGGAATACAAACTGGTGCAGCTGCTCTGGAAAACAGTGTGGAGGTTCCTCAAAAACTTAAAAATAGACCTACCCTACGACCCAGCAATAGCACTACTAGGAATTTATCCAAAGGATACAGGAGTGCTGATTCATAGGTGCACATGTACCCCAGTGTTTATAGCAGCACTTTCAACAATAGCCAAATTATGGAAAGAGCCCAAATGTCTATCGATTGATGAATGGATAAAGAAGATGTGGTTTATATATACAGTGGAATACTACTTGGCAATGAGAAAGAATAAAATCCTGCCATTTGCAACAATGTGGGTGGAACTGGAGAGTATTATGCTAAGTAAAATAAATCAGTCAGAGAAGGACAACTATCACATGTTTTTACTCATACTGTAGAACTTGAGAAACTTAACAGAAGACCATGGGGGAAGAGAAGGGGAAAAATAGTTTCAAACAGAGAGGGAGGCAAACGATAAGAGACTCTTAAATACAGAGAACAAACTGAGGGTTGATGGGGGTGGTGGGGGAGAGGGGGAAATGGTTGGTGGGCATTGAGGAGGGCACTTGTTGGGATGAGCATTGGGTGTTGTATGTAAGTGATGAATCACGAGAATCTACCCCGAAAACCAAGAGCACACTGTATACACTGTATGTTAGCCAACTTGACAATAAATTGTATTTAAAAAAAAAAGAGAGAGAGAGAGTCATATGCTTAACTGAGTCACCCAGCCATTCCCCTTTTTTTAAATTACCTGCTATTTAAACATTTTTTAATATTTAGTCATTTTTGAGAGGGAAAGAGCATGAGCGGGGGAGAGACAGAAAGAGAGGGAGACACAGCAGGCTCCAGGCTCTGAGTTGTCAGCACAGAGCCCGACTCAGGGCTGAAACCCAAGAACCATGAGATCATGACCTGAGCTGAATTCAACCCTTCAACCAGTTGAGCCACCCAGCACCCCATCTGTCATAAAGACTTAAATTCTTTTTTTCAAATTTTTTTGACATTTATATATTTATTATTGAGAGACAGAGACAAAGGGTGAGCAGGGGAGGGGCAGAGAAAGAGCGGGACACAGAATCCGAAGCAGGCTCCAGGCTCTGAGCTGTCATCACAGAGCCCAAAGTGGGGCTTGAACTCACAAACTGCGAGATCATGACCTGAGTCAAAGTCGGACGCTTAACCGACTGAGCCACCCAGGTGCCCCTAAAGACTTAAATTCTTTAGGTAGAGTCAGTAGCTTCGAGAGAATATTGCTGCTTATATTATAGACATGTAGAAGTTTTAAAGGTATTCTTTGATATTGATTTCTAATTATCCCACACTTTGGTAAGAAAGTGTGTCTGCCTGATATTAATATTTAGAACCTGTTGAAGCTTCATCCCTGGCCTAGTACATGACAGTTTTTGAATATTCTGTACAATCTCAAAAATGTTATGTAGTCTCAGCTTTTTGAAGGATGTGCTTGCGCTCCCTAGTTCACACCAAAATCTTAAGGATTTCTTATGTGACAGTATTGCGTATCATCTTGTACATACATACATTAATCAAGCATATAAGTGGTGCCCTACATATACACTAGTTGGGTCAACTGTGATGCCCTGAGAAAAGTCATAGGTAGATTCTGCTCTCCTGTTCATTACAAACTTGAAAGAATAAACTTCTCTAAATGTCATCCAAAGCATGTTCAGGAATTTTGCCAGGAGGACAGCAGAATAAAGGAAATGTGTGTCCAGAGTATATGTGTAAAAATGCATTTCCTTCAATCCTAGTGCATACTGTAAAGGACATAGAGAACAGTCTATCAGAAGAATCACTCTGACAAAGGATACTGTTCAAAATTGAACTATATATCACAAAGCATTCTTCAGTGTTTCTCATGAGGCCAACGTATTCTTCCTGAAGTTGTCATGCTCCCTTAAGGTTTACAGAGAATACGGTATTGATAAATGAAGTTGCAATGTAAAAGAAGACATTTAGTCCTTGCATCATCTAGTAATCACCAAAAGGAGATGACATAAAAACTGTTTGGGAACCAATCTGTAACCAAAGCATGCAACCTATTAAAAAGTTCCGTTATTGATTTCACTAGATTTCCTATTAATGTCTCTGAAGAACCCAGAGCTTACAAATCCAGAATTGTTTCTGTTACTATAGGAAAAAATATTTTAAAAGATTATTCAAATGAAGTAAGCTTGGAGCCTAGAGAAATACATCATCTGTGATACTACTAAAAGTAAGACCAAACAGTGAGGAGGAACACATAAAGACCAGGAGTAGATTATGAACGAGACCCTTTAAATAGCAGTGAAATTCAGCTCCTATAGACAGTCAACTGTTTTCTCTTCTTTCTGGGAGAAAATTCTTTGTAAAACTTGACCTTGCTGCATCTCTGATGGTGAATTCAACACTGCAGTCTTTGCTCAGGGTTTACAACCACACAATTGTCTATAAGACAGAAAGGCCTATACTATTGGTCTTAACATTAGAAATTGCTTGTCTGAGAATATATGTTTGCTCCACATTCAGACAGCAAACTCACAAACAAACTTTTAGACAGCAACGCATGGCTAAAATGGGAACTGACTACATTAATTTTACCAGACAGAGAAATTTTTCACTCAGGATAATGATGAGTCATCACATCACATTGCTTCATGGTTTAAGAAACTGATGTCCTGGGGTGCCTGAGTGGCTCAGTCAGTTAAGTGTTGGACTTCAGCTCAGGTCATGATCTCGCAGTTTATGGGTTTGAGCCCCTCACTGAACTGTTAGTGTGGAGTCTGCTTGGGATTCTCTCTCTCCTTCTCTGTTTCTCCCCCACTCATGCTCTCTATCTCAAAATGAATTAAAAAAAAAAAAAAACTAGAAAAAAAGAAACTATGTCCTGTCCTGAAAAAGTTAATTATTACATTCTACCAAGAAATTCAAATGCCAAGGAAGTAGTTTACAGATTAGAACAGTCCTTGGTCACCTGGGTGGCTTAGTCAGTTAAGCAGCCAGCTCTTGGTTTCCACTCGAGTAATAATCTCATGGTTCTTGAGTTTGAGCTGCACATGAGGTCCGCACTCACAGTGCAGAACCTGTTTGAGATTCTCTCTCTGTCCCTCTCTCTCTACCCCTCCCCTGCTCTGTTTCTCTCTCAAAAATAAATAAGTTTAAACTTAAAAAAAATTAAGACCAGTCCTACCATTTTCTAATGTAAACTCTGAAATATGCTGTCCAAGGCCTATGGAAGTTAATGTCTGTGGGTTTGGGTGGTGTGGGGACACATACCCACTAATTTCTTACAGATATGAGTATGTGCGTGGTACACATGCATGCACACGCGTACACACACACACACACACACACACACATATACACACACATTGCCAAAATGGAAAAAGAATTTTTTTTCTCCTCAAGAGCAGCAGCTAATTTTTTCAGTGTCACAAGTTGCAGAGAGAGAGGCAAAGAGCACTGGTTATAATAGAACTTCCCCTCTTTTCCATAATGTTTTACGACTGCCATGAATTTACAGAAACTATGAAGTGCCCTTGCTTCGACAGCTGATGTTCCAAGCAATGCCATATGTAGGGAATAATTTCCTAGACCTAGTTACCAAGAACATCCAAAGTAATAGTTTGATTTAGATCTAAGATACTTAAGATTTAAAGTTGCAAAAGGAAAAAAGCAAATAACCAGAAACAAAACAAAACAAAAAACAAAAACAGTGATTAATTCTGTCATTTGCTTCAATCCACAGGATAAATTAAGGACATCCTGAATGCCTTTACTTGTTCTATCAAAGCTTTCAAGGGTTCTGGAATGCAATTGCCCTAACAAAACAAACAAAAGTTACATGAAAAGAATTTAAATTTGTTCCCTAAAGCTGAGGTGAAAGAATGGTCAGGAGGATTTTCACTCATGAGGGGAAAACATGACTAAAAATAAGATGTATCAACAATTAAATAATGCTCTAAGTTATATATAATAGTTTAGAATAAATAAATTCTTACTGGCTTTTAAAATTAACACTGTTGAGTTGTTAGAGAAATTTTTTTAAATTACCCATTTCATCCTTAAAAATAAACTTATAAATCTATATCACAAATCATAGAAGCCAAAAACCAAGTGATTAAATAAGTTAACCTAATGTACCTATATTCCAGAATATTGTGCTTCAGTTTTACCTATAACATTATTTGAGTTACTGTGTACTATCAGAATACATAAAAAAATTCATATGCATTATAAACAGGTATATTAGAAATAGAATATGTACACATTTATAAGACACTTGATTGAATCGGTTATTTTAGTCAAGAAATACTGGGGCGCCTGGGTGGCGCAGTCGGTTAAGCGTCCGACTTCAGCCAGGTCACGATCTCGCGGTCCGGGAGTTCGAGCCCCGCGTCGGGCTCTGGGCTGATGGCTCAGAGCCTGGAGCCTGTTTCCAATTCTGTGTCTCCCTCTCTCTCTGCCCCTCCCCCGTTCGTGCTCTGTCTCACTCTGTCCCAAAAATAAATAAACGTTGAAAAAAAAAAATTTAAAAAAAGAAATATTTACTAAACATCTACCAAGTGCCAGGCACGGTGATAGACATCCTCAAATTGAAACTTTAAATTACTTATATTTTGTTATCTTTCTGAAGAAAATCTGTGCTGTTTTAACTTATTTCACAGATACAAAGTCTTATTTTAAGAAATGCTCACTTTTTTATCATACAGATACATTTTTATTCAATGATTTTTAAATGATAATATCAAATTCACATATTATGTTGATGTGGCTTTAAGACACAAAAACTTAAATGCAAAAAGCAAAAGAACTGCTTAGTAATAACAGAATAAGTCTAAGTTCAGTTATTTAACAAATATTTATTCAATACTTACTCTGATCCAGGAATTGTTTTAAGCCCTGAGAATACAGTTAACAGAACAGAGATCCCTGCCTTCATGGAGCTTAGATGGCACTGTTACGCAACGCAAAAGAATGAATTTGCAGTTTTCCTTATTATCTTCGCCATAAGCTTTTAGAACTTTGATTACCACATCTTGCAATCAGACCACATCCCGTCCTTCATGAACTGTTAATAAATATTAATAAAGGGACTTAATTGTCCTAAAGAAAGAAAGCCTGCTATTCTGTTGTTTTCATTAACTATAATGCAGGTGGACAACTGTGAGTCAGATGCATTATTGGAAGTTGTTAGTTGATTTTTATAGAAATAAAATTACATTAAGGACCTTAAAAGTAAAAGAATCTCACCAGTGTAAGAAAATGGGTTTTGAAGGTGTTCCTATGTGGTTGATTTATTTTAGAAATAGGTTTGTAATCTCTATAAATAACAATTACTAATTGTTCCACTTGCATAACATATAATTAAAAGAAAGGTTTATGCCTCCAACACTATTACAGTAGCAGAAAAAAATGTCCAGCCATAGGGCTAGAAACTGGGAATTGGCTTTGGTTTACACGATAATTATACTACTAACACCTAGAAATAATATCGGCCATATTTATAGCTTACTCTTACTTAAAATGAATCATTGTAACTAATAACCTTTTTAAACACCAACATTGCCATGCACTGTGCATTTCAAAAACATCATCTTTAATCTTCACAGTAAGATTCCCTACAACGTGGTTATTATTCTTCCACTTTACTGATGAGAAAACTAAGACCAAGGGAGGTGAAATGACCTGTCCAAGACCATAGAGCAAAGACAGAATTCAGGATACCCATCTTGAATCACTGTATCCTTTGCTCCCAGAAGTGCCAAACTCATCGTGCATCAAGTATACTTCAATAAAGTTTGAAACAAAGAAAAGAAAAGTGCCAAACTCATTGGTTACTATTTAGCCTTCCAGGCTCAGACCTAAATATCAAAGTATAAAGTCTGCAGCACAGTGTATAATTCAGCTAATTGAAGAAGCACAAATAATTTGAAAAAATCAAGTATATTAGGGTCTGAGACATTTAGAGATTAGCTATTTCATTGGCTTTCTACTTAATTTAACTTTTCTTCACATTCATCCAGAGAAAGGAATGAGACCAAAAGCACAGATAATAACAGCTCTTAGTCATTGTTATTTTGTTATGAATGTACCTGGGGAAAACCTTCTCTTGAATTCTCTGAGGTAGGATTCTCAGAAAACCCTGTACTGTGACCAATGGGCTGAAATAAAAAATAAAATGGAATAAGAATAAGAATAATAACCATAAGCCAGAGTCATAGTTTCTTAAACTATAACTGAGTGTAACTAAGTAATGGAGAGTAACCAGTTCCCCAAATTCTATTCCTCCTCTCCCTGCAGTATCACACTTGCTTCCCTAGTCCATCTGTATAAGAAGAATAATTTACCTGTACATAGAAGGGAAAGAAGTTACTTTTTCCATTGCCAGTGCCTTTTGGAGGCTATCCTAACACAAAAATGCATGTTTTGGGTGGTCTATACTTGTAATGTTTTTCTTAGGTATGAATGAAAATACTCATACAGCAACTAATGGAGTGTGCAGAAGTATTTCTCAATGAAGTCTCATAGTCTAGGTTTTAGATTTTAGAGAAACAGCTGGAATTTAGACTTGATAAATAGACGCTTAAGTATAAACTTTGGCAGTAGACTTTGCCATGGTATATATTCAAGACAGCAATTTCAAAATCCATTTGCCTTATTTTGTAAGCAGCTGTGGATGGAGCTGTTTCAAAATGAATGAGATTCATTCAAATCATTTCCTCCACCCGAAGAACCTGACCTTGACAGACGTGGACTAAACGAATCTAACCTGTTTTTCAGTATCAGGATCTACTGGGAAGCCATCCAACCAAGAAGAAATAACAACTGTTTGGTAGAGGAGAAGCAAAATGACAAACAGCAGAGCCCAAGGAAAACATAGTTAAGGGAGACACACTGGTCTCAGTCACAAGTAGGCTGAATTTATAGGAATCTCAATCCCAAACCAACATTTGACTAAAGCTACAGAAAAGAGGACAGTGAAATATGTATCTGGAAAGAAAAAAATAAATTGACCTTTCTTTCAATTGTTTAGTAAGTCCTTCAGAGGTGTGGTCTGGCTGAATGCCAAAAGCAACAGGGAGAATTTCTGGCAAATATTTTGTCATCCTGTACCTGAAGGCTTGTATATCTGTATGATAGGCTTGTGTTGGGGTAGCCCTGAGGCAGAAAGGGCTCCTTAAAAAAAAACAACAACAAAAAAAAGTTTGAGACAGAGGTAATGCCAATACTGGAAACTCTAGACTAAGAGTGAGACAAGAAAAGAAATGATAGTTTCATTTCTTCTTTCTAATAAATATTGACATATAGACCTTCATAATATACTTAAATGGAATTTTTCCATAAGTTTGCAAGGAAACTGAGCCTCTGGAAAATATAAAGATACCTTTATATAAACTCTAAAACCATGGGAATGAAGCAGTTAACTAAACAAAGATTTTCTGCCTTCGTTTTGAAAAGGAAAGGCATTGTCTGAAAGAAGAGAGGGTGTATGTTCTACTGTGCAGAACCCAAAATGTTTCTTCTTTTTACAACCCAAGAACATGTCAACTTTAACATTGCTTTTCTCCTTGCCTTACAATAAAATGAATTTGATTTGTTATGTGTAAATGACATACACTGTTTCCTGAATTATGTTATTTGAGAAACATTAGAAAAGCCTCTCAAAATTTGCCCCATGAGTCTGGTATTTCATGGTTCGTTGGCTTGTCATTCCCAAAGATAAACAATTAAAACACACCAATATTTCCAAGGGGATAATTCATTAGATTATTATGTAACATCCCCTTTCCTTGATGATATGTACACTAGCCTACATTCATAGTAGCAGCTTTCTGAGAGGAAATCCAGTTGGTTGTAAGGTACAGATAAAGTTTGATTAGAAAGAAAAGCAAGGAAGGCAGAGATGGATTTCATTGACTTTTTCAGCTAGAGAGATTCCAAAATCAGGGACAAAAATATACATGCACAAAATCAAATAGACCTGAAAATATATTTCCAGCCAAAAATATTTGCCATAAATAGAAAGGAGCAATAGATATTAATACAGTAGAATAACATATGGTAATTTGTGTTAGCCAGTTTCCTACTGGATGAAAACTGCCCGAAATGTGCTCTGCCTCGTTAAAATGGAGGATTTGAGAAGTTTAGACATAGATTAACACTGAACTACAACTTCTTCCTTGATATATTCACAAGGACTGAGAGATGTTTGCAAAGAAAATGAAATGATCTTTATGTGATTCAGTATTAATTTGTGCCATATCCATGAACCTCATGTCATGCCTGGTGCCTCTAACTGTCATCTTGGATATTATCATTGGTGGATGTCGCACACTTCCAGAAAACACTGCTTTGTAGTATTTTTCATTAATAAACTGAGTTATATAATACTTAAATTCCATTGGATAATGGTGATTAAATTTCAGGCTCCCAAAACAGACTAATTACCTGATTTGACTGATTTAATGCTGATTTTTAAGAGATAGATTTAGGAATCATAGCAATCTGGGTTAGGTGGATGATCATTATCTTTAGGAATTGATTTGTGGCCCTCAAAGCACCTGGCATGGGAGTGGACTGGTCCAGGGGCCTCATCCTAGTGGGGTCTTGGCTACTGACCAATCTGTGATCTAGTACAGAAATATGTGTACATCCCATGCTCTCAGCATTTGGATTCTGCTGGCCTCCATTGTCTACAGCTGGGAGCAGAGCAAGCTTTTGGATGATGAAATAGAGTAAAAACATGTTTCTACAACTGAAATACCTAAATACCCCAAAATATTTCATATGGAAAATAATTATTAAATATAAAGGACATTTTATTCCAATGACTTACTGGATACTGAACTACTTGAAATTATGGACTACATACCATAATACTAACTCTTGACTGCTTACAGCAGCAATGGGCACATCCAGTGCCCAAATCTTGGTTTCTAATACCTTTCTCCAATAAAGAAACCAGAATCCTTGGGAAAATGATTGATTCTTTAGGAAGAATGCCTCCCCTCCACAAAGATATCCACATCCTAATTCCCAGAATCTGTGAATATGTTATTTGAAATGGCAAAAGGGAATTAACGTAGGAGAGTTGGTTTAAGGTTGCTAATCAAAGAACTCTAGTATAGGAAGATAATCATGAATTTTCCATGTAGGCTCAATGTAATCACAAGGATCCTTAAATGTGAAGAGGGAGACAGAAGAGGAGAAGCAGAAAGATGGCAGCATGAAATGGAACCAAGTTGCCATTACTGGCTTTCAAGATGAAGGAATGGGGCTGTGAGTCAAGGATGTCAGCAGACTCTAGAAGATAGAATAAGGAAAGTAAGAAATCTCCCCTAGATCCTCCAAAAGGAATGCAACCCTGCCCACATCTCAATATTACCTCAGTGAGATCTGTCTTGGAATTCTGACCACCAGAATCATAAGGTAACAAATTTGTGTTGTTTAAAGCCACCAAGTTTGTGTTAAGTTTTTACAGTAGTAATAGTAAACTAATACTGTTAGGAAATATACAACAGGACCCTACAACATCCTATAGTGCCAGAAAGTAACGAAGTGTTTAAAACTCTCACAAACAGGGGTGCCTGGGTGGCTCAGTCAGTTAAGCATTGGACTTTACCTCAGGTCATGAACTCACAGTTTGTGAATTTGAGCCCCTCGTCAAGCTGGCTTCTGTCAGCACAAAGCCCACTTCAGATCTGGTGTCCCCCTCTCTCCCTGCTTTTACCCCACTTGTGTGCTCTCTCTCTCTCTCTCTCTCTTCAAAATAATTAAACATTAAAACACACACACACACACACACACACACACACACACAGCTACCCACACACCAAGGAGGTATGCCATAGGGACATAGACACAACTTGAGCAACCAAATAAGTAACATAGTGTTGCTATAACCCTAAATATAAAACAAATATTCATGGCATTCTGATATAAATAAATACATACATACAAATATCCATGAAAAATTCCAAATAATTCTGTAGATACTCAGTCTGTCCTCAAGGAGAGGGAGTATGACAACCCAATCTTTAAGTGTGGGTTGCACATAGTGACTTCCTTCCAAAGAATAAGGTATGGAAAGGAGGAAAAGAAAGTAACTTCCCAGTGGAGAAATTTGACAAACACATCAGCCAGATGATCAAGGTTAACATTTACAGTGATAAGTCATGCTGACAGCATCTACTCTTGATACAGTGTGATGAGAATGGCACCTTGCCTCTATAATCTTCCTCTTCAAAATTCAGTCTCTTAATCTTATTATGAGAAAAACTTCAGACAGACCCCAACTGAGGGAAATTCTACAGGGTACCTGAACAATATTTCTTAAAACTGTCAGGGTCATCAACAATATGTAAAGTCTGAGAAACTGTCACAGACATAAAGAGATTATGATATATAACTAAATGTGATGAGGTATCCTGCATGGGGTTCTGAAACAGATAAGACATTGGGTAAAAAATTTAAATGTCTGAACAAAGTATGGACTTTAGTTAAAAATAATGCTTCAGGATTCTTTTGTTAGTTGTACCAAATGTACCATACCAATGTCAGATGCTAATAGTAGGGGAAAGTGGGTATAGAGTATAATGGAATTCTCTACTACTTTCGTAACTTTTCTGTAAATGTAAGGCCATTCTAAAATGGAAAAGTTAGGGGTGCCTGGGTGGCTCAGTTAGTTGAGGTCTGACTTCGGCTCAGGTCATGATCTCGTGGTTTGTGAGTTCAAGCCCTGCATCAGACTCTGTGCTGACAGCTCAGAGCCTGGAGCCTGCTTCGGATTCTGTGTCTCCTCCTCTGTCTGCCCCTCCCATGCTCATGCTCTGTCTCTCAATAATAAATAAACGTTAAGAAAAAAAAATTAATGGAAAGGTTATTTTTTATTTTTTTATTTTATTTTTTTTGTTTTTAAGTTTATTTGTGAGAGAGGGAAAGAGAGATTGAGAGCAACCACGAGTGGGGGAGGGGCAGAGAGAGAGAGAGAGAGAGTGAGAGAGAATCTCAAGCAGGCTCCATGCTGTCAGCACAGAGCCTGATTCAGGGCTCAAACCCACAAACCATGACATCATGACCTGGGGCAAAAGCAATAGTCAGACGCTTAACTGACTCAGCCACCCAGGTGTTCCAAAAAGTTATTTTTTAAGTGGCAGAAAGATTTCAGGGAGAGAAATGTTTCATGAAAGATGTTAAAGGAAGTAATAACTGGTTTGGTGATTAATTGGATAAAGCAGATAAAAACATAATGAATGAGTCATTGATTGTTGCCAAAGTTTTAGGCTTAAATTGTAGAGAGAATGTAATGCCAGTGACAAAGAGGAAAAATGAAAAAGGAAGCTTGCTGGTAGTTGAGCAAATGGTAATTTGAGACCAAAGTGGATAATTCAAGTGTAAATATAATCAGCAGCTGGAGATAAAGAATTTGATTTTGGATGAAAGTTCATGAATGGGAATGTAGATTTAGATTTAATCAACAGACCAGCAAATATACACGGAATAACTGCTGATAAGGCCCTGTATGGAGAAGGAAAAGGGAGTATAGACTAAAGTGGAAATCACCAGAGAACCAAGGTTTATATCTACATAAAGATAACAACAGAAAATGATGCAAAAACTTGCAGTGTAGGTGTTCAGTATAGTGGCCTGAGCCTGCACACTTTGTCAGGGTAAATGGGATCATCGAGGACACAGATAGTGTTAAAAACAGAATATTTGTGTCCCCCTAATATTCATGTGCTGAAGCCCTTACCTCCAGTGGCTGTATTTGGGGCCACTAAGGAAGTAATTAAAGTTAAATGAAGTGCTAAGAGTGGAACCCTGATCCAATAGGATCAGTGTCTTTATAAGAAGAGACACCAGAGAACTCTTTCTCTTTTTCCTTGAGCACGCACCAAGCCATGTAAGGACGTAATGAGAAAGCAGCCATCTGCAAGCAAGGAATAGAGCTCTAACCAGAAACCAAATTGGCTGAAAGCTTGATCTTAGACCTTGAGCCTTTGGACCTGTAAGAAAATAGATTTCTCTTGTTGAAGCCTGTGATATTTTGTTATGGAAGTCTGAGCAGCCTAAGAGGGCAAATGAGGAAATGGGAATTGGAGAGTAACAGGAAGAAAGCCAGGGCAATATAGCACTAAGGAAGCCAAGGAAAAATAAGGTTTCATTTATTTCTTCATAAATATTCATTGAGAATTTATCTTGTGCCAGACATTGTACTGGATCCCAAAGATATATAATAAAAAAGACACACTCCTATCTCCATAGAATGTACATTTGCCAAAAAGAAATAAAAGACAAATGAATAAGCCATGTAGAGATCATGGTGAGTACTATGAAAAGAGATGTAATAAAGAGTAACCATGTACAATGTAGGTATGTCTTGAATGGTCAAGGAGGCATCTCTGGGGAGATGCCATTTAAGCTGAGACCTACAAAATGAAAATGATCTAGCTATGCAAAATGTTGAGGTATGAGTTTTGTAGGCAAAGAGAACTGGAACTGCAAAGGCAATGGTTCCAGAAAGCACTTGGGGAATTTGAGAAATGGAAGTGAGGCTAATAGGATTGGTAGTGACTTTGTAAAGGTAGGAAGAAGCCACATTATACAGTCTCGTAGGCCAGTCCTCAGAAGTATGAATCTATTTCTGAGAGAGTGAGAAGCCATTGGATGAGTCTAAAGATCATATGACATGGCCTGATGCATGTTTTTAAATAATTTGAATTGCTGTGTGAAAAAATATTTTTGAATAAGAACAAGGAAGAAGGCAAAGAGACCAGTTGAGGAGCTATTTCAAATAGTACAGAAAAGAGATTATGGTGGTTTAATTTAGGACAGTTGTATAGTTGGAGGGAAGTGGCAAAATCAGATATTTTTGGTGGAAGAAACAAGAGAAATAAATGATGGATTGCATGTGGGGAATTGCAGAAAGAAAAGTTTTATTTTAAAAATTGATGGGAGAGCCTGGGTGGCTCAGTCAGTTGAGTGTCTGACTCTAGATTTTGGCTCAGGTCATGATCCCATGGTCGGGATTGAGCCCTGCACTGGGCTCTGCACTGATAGCTTGAGATTCTCTCTCTCCTTCTCTCTCCCCCTCCACATTTCACTCTCTCTCTCTCTCAAAAATAAACAAATAAAATTTAAAAAAGAAAAGAAAAAATGGTTGAATGATGGTGCCAAATCCCAAGATGAAGAAGAGTAGGGGAAAACTAGATTTGTGAAGAAAGTCACAAGCTCAGTTTTGGACATTGGGCTGGAAATTCAATTTTGAAAACCATTAGCATATAGAAGGCACTTAAATATGCCACTGAGTGAGATCACTTAAGGAGAAAGTTCCGATAGAATTGAAAAGAGGGGTCAGTCCTGAGTCTTGGCAAAGAGAAGCAGCAACAGTGAGGTAAGAGGAAAACCAAGGGAAGGGAGCCAAGGGAAGAAAAGGTTTCAAAGACTGTGTGTTTGTCAGCATCAGATGCTGTCAAGCATCAAGTGAGAGGACAGAGAAGATAGTTCTGGCAATGCAGGAACTGTGGGAGACCTTGACAAAAGGAGTTTCAGCACAGAAGTGGATATGGAAACCACATTAGAATGGGGTGAAGAATTAATTGGAAGTAATGAAGAGCAGTTCAAGTTTATGAACTGAACCAAGTTCAAGTTTATGAGAAAGATACAGAGAACTTGGGCAATACCTGCAAGACAATGTGGGATCAATGGATGTGTGGTTACTTTTTTTGTTGTTGTTGTTAACATGGAACACACTGGGTGGTTTATTGATATGGTCCGGTAGAAATGGTGAGAAGTAGAGGAGCCATATCTGTGAGAAGGCAAGAGGGAGTAAATCCAGAGAGAAGTAGGATTTGCATTTGATAGGAGCAGGGTATTTCCTTCACTGCAGCCACCAAAGCACAGGTTCTATTTGGTTAGATTTAGGGTGGGAAGATGAGCGAGTTTGATACCTCCTGTTTCTCAGTTAAGCTCAGGGAAGGAGTGTTAAGGATGAAAAGACTTGAAAGTGAAAAGCAAACTTACTAGGAAGACATACTTGAGTTCTAGGCAGTATTGAATGGGCATTTAAAATTTTGTCATGAATTTCAAGTATTATCAGCCAAGTTTTTTCCACCAATGTTCTGCTACTGAAGTGCAGACAAGGAGAGGGATCTGTAGATTGGAGGTTACTATGTTGTTAAAGATCTGCAGCAATGAAAGACCAGGATGAGTAAAACTGAATAGGAGGTGATGGTCATAGAGTAAGATATTTTAAATAAAGGCTGATTTCTTTCCTGATGATGACAAATTCCAGTGCTCATGAGGGTAGTGGCAAAGGTGGAGCTGAGGAAGAGAGTGAAGAAGGAGAGGTCAAAGAACAGAGAGGCTGAAGTTTTGTGTATTTCATCTACATGGTTCTTGCAATCACTAAGAACAATGACAGGAATTAAGATGTACAGGAAGGCAGTGAGTCAGTAGTTGAGTCTTAAATGAATGAGGAAAAATGATTAGGAAGATAGTTAGGAATTACCATCAAAAAGGGATCACAGGTAGTAAAACTATATGGGAATCTACAGAGTACCTATTCAGCTAAGTTTATAAGGATATTATCATAAAGACATTGCTGCATGGCTCTATAAAGAAAAAAAAAAAAATATATATATATATATATATTTATAAATACACACACACACACACACACACACACTATTATTTAAATAATAACACTGCCAACAGTAACTGTCTGTCTTCAGGGGTTCCTGGGTGGCTCAGTTGGTTAAATGTCCAACTCTTGATTTTGGCTCAGGTCATGATCCCAGGGTCATGGGATTGAGCCCCATGTCATGTTCTGTGCTGAGCATGGAACCTGCTTAAGATTGTCTCTCTCCCTCTACCTATCTCCCCTGCTCATGCTCTTGTTCTCTCTCTAAAATAAAAAAATTAAAAATTAAAAAAAACTGTCTTCATTTTTTAAATCACACGCTCCTATCAATCAAGAATTTTAAGCATATCCAATATTTACTTATTTAGAAATTATATATATATTCTACTCTAAAAATAGTTGTTACAAAAGAAATTTTAAAGGATGAAAATGTATATGAAATAAGCTGTATTTAAAATTACTCTTGGGGCGCCTGGGTGGCTCAGTTGGTTGAGCATCCCACTTCAGCTCAGGTCATAATCTCATGGTCTGTGAGTTCTAGCCCAGCATCCGGCTCTGTGATGACAGCTCGGAGCCTGGAGTCTGCTTCAGATTCTTTGTCTCCATCTTTCTGACCCTTCCCTGCTCACACCTCTGTCTCTCTCTCTCTCTCTTTCTCTCAAAGGTAAATAAACATTAAAAAAAATATTTGTAAACTACTCTTTCATTTTATCATTAACATTATAAAATCCCTTTGCTGTCACTAGAAAGCTATTATTAAACATTTTACAATGGAAAATAGATATATTTTTTTTAATCCTGATTTTAACTTTGTAACTGAGTGATCTGAAGTTCTGGTACTAATTTTAGTTTATTTCAGTACGTGATTTTAATGACTTTCCAGTCTGAAAAAGAAACCTCACAAAAACACTTAAATCCAAAAGAAAGAAGTATATTGTTAACTCTGTTTACCAAATTCTGATACTTGATTTCTAATCTATCTATCAAATACACAAAAGTTTCCAGTAACTTTGATGTGGTAAGTTTTAACTAACCCTAATGTCAATCAGTTTTCCTAAGCCAATTGAAAGGAATAATATTTTTGTGTTTGTAACTGGTGAATTTAAAACTCACTGAAATTCTCTATTTGGATAATTTTGAATACGTTGGAAAATTATATTTTAAGTATGCAGGTAAGGGAGTATTTATAGGTACTGTACTTAATCATTTGCGGGTACGATATCTCATCAAGCTGAAAATTTTGTAAATGTTTATATTCAGAATGTTTCCTCATAACATAAATTTGTCTCAAAAATATTACTTTCTTACAAACTACTAAAATACCCTTTTTTTTCCTTTAAGGAACAGATTGAATGTACCTTTCTTTCCCCCCCTAAAAAGCTGCTTAATAAAATGCACACTTGAAACAACTGTCTTTTTGTAATGGAAAGATAATTTACTTATCTTGACTTCACTGGCCCCTGGGGTTTCTGTGCATGTATTTATTCTAGCAGCCACTGCCGCAAGATACTCTGTGGACCCAATACCTATTGGTAAATTCATACAGGTAAAATTTAACAGCACCTCTCCTCCAGCACTGGTATTCTTTTTGGACTTTGAAGTGCAAAATGCCACAGGACTGCTCCGTGGTCACACATGGACAAGCCAGAAGCTCAAGAGAATGAAAGACCCACAGGGCAAACTTTTATTTTAGTTAGGGTTCTCCAGAGAAAGAGATTAATAGTATATATTATATACATGTGTGTAGGTATAATGAGGTTTACTGTAAGATACTGGCTTATGTGATGTGGAGGCTAGGAAGTTCCATAATCTGCCTTCTGCAAGCTGGAGGACCCAGGAAAGCCACAGGTGTGGTTTGAAATCCTGAGAGCTGGAGAGCCAAGGATGTAGATTCCAGTCCAAGTGTGAAGGCTTGAGAACCAAGAGCACCAAGAGTGGTAGAAGGTCAGTGTCTCAGTCAGACAAAGGGCAAATTTTACTTTTCTCTGCCTTTGTGTTACATTCAGACCCTGTGGATTCAAGATAGCGCCTACCCACAATGGGGAGAAAGGTCTGTTTTACTCATTCTACTGATTCAAATGCTAATTTCTTCCAGAAACACCTTCACAGACACACCCAGAATGTTTAACTAGATACCTGAGCATCTGGTGGCCCACTTGAGTTGACAGATAAAATTAACCATCACAATCTTTGATTAACAGAAAGGGGACAGAAGATAATTACTTCTCCATTTCTCCTCCCAAGGGACAATGAAGGCAAGAAAAAGTTCTTTATACAGTGTCAGGGAAGATACATGAGTCTGAGTTGTGACATTTGATCCTTATGGTGCACACTTAATAATACAATTTGCATTTGCTTTCATCCCCTGCCATACTCCCCTTTTCTATCGCTTCTAGGTCCTGAAGATAGCATTGCCAGATGAGAATGAAACCCAAGCTGATATAAATATTTTTTCCTGAGATAAGGTATAAACCTCTTATTTTATAAAATCTGTTCATGGAAACACGTCCTCTAATTATATAATATTTCATGGAATAAAGGAGATATAATCATATGACCAAGTCAAGAATGTATAAACTGCATTGTGTGCTAAGATGATTACACAAATGTGAGTGCCAGTATAAAATCTTCTAACTGTGGGACTCTTTCATCAGCCATACTTCACATACTATGTATGAAGAGTAAACATCTGACAAAAGGTTGGATTTTAGTTACATCCATATATCCGTATAGGTAAAGTTTGATATCTCCATTTGTCTATTGAATTGACTATGCACCCCTTCTTGAAGACATACATCTCACTATGGAGACAAGTGTTCTAAAAGCTGTAGTCAATGCCTATATTTTAACAATTCCCTCTAAGGTAGTGGTGAAGTCATCAGACATCTAAGCCCACAAAGAAGGGGAGAGTTATAGCTCAATAGATGGGAAAATAATATTCATACATTGTGAAAATTAATTTTATTTGCCTCCTGAAAAGATAGAAGTCAATACTTCAAAGCAGAGGATCCTTTGCTCAAACAGTATTTGTTAATTTCTCATTTTGCATTTAAAAGTACATTAATTGGGGCACCTGGGTGGCTCAGTCGATGGAGTCTCAAACTTCAGCTCAGGTTATGACTTCAGGGTCCGTGTGTTTGAACCCCACATAGGGCTCTCTGCTGAGCCCACTTTGGATCCTCTGTCCCCCTCTCTCTCTCTGCCCCTCCCTTGCTTGCACTCTATCCCCCTCTCTCTCAAAAATAAATATTTTTTATTTAATAACTAATTGTCCATTTTGAGATAAATTGCTCTATCATATGTTTGTATATCATCTATCACTAATTTCATACTTTAAGTATAGCTATTAATTTTGAACCTCAATTAAAATATTTGGCATTACACATGTATTTATCAGGGATTTATTTAAATTATATTTTGTCTAACAGATATGAATCATCTCCTGAAACTCATTTGCATTTTAGCATTTAAATTGATACTTTTCTGAGACACCTGGGTGGCTCTGTCTGTTAAGCCTCAGACTTCAGCTCAGGTCATGATCTCACGGTTTGTGAGTTCAAGCCCCTCGTTGGGCTCTTTGCTGACAGCCCAGAGCCTGGAGCCTGCTTCAGATTCCGTGTCTCCCTCTCTCTCTGCCCCTCCCCTGCTCATGCTCTGTCTGTCTGTCTCTCTCTCTCTCAAAAATAAACATCAAAAAATTTGATACTTGTCTATTCTATAAAAAGTAATTGTGTTAATCCACAAATTTTAATATTTATTATTATATATACAAATATTATTCTGTAAAATGGGAAACTTATTATGAATTAATATGTATTTCATTCATAATAAGTTTTGCAAACACTTGGGGAAAGTTTACCTCAGACAATGGACTAAATTCTAATATCTGCATACTGGCTAAAGGTAAAAAAAAAATCACAGATGAGGTAAATACTGTTGTTTGAAATTATAATTTAATTACCAATTATAATTAAGTGTATTTAAAAGTTTGATGTCTAACTTGAAAATAATTGTATGTCAACAGATATTTCAATCATAACCTCCAATTAGAAATATTGCATCAATCTTTTAAAAAATTCCATTTTGTTCACTTTACATCCTTCTACTCTGACTCCCCTAATGCAGCCAGTTATAGTATTGCTTTTACTAGTAATAAACTATTTACAATAACATTTATATTAACTCCTCAGGAAAGATGGTTCCAAATTAGGCCACTCTGTTAACATGGGCTCCCAAGAAAGCACAGCCTGGCAACATCTTATACACTATTATTTTATCATAGATTCCAATCCCAGGGAAGTAAGAGTGAGAAAAAAAAAAAGGGTGTGAGGCAAGGGTGCTTTAGGAAGCGTGCATGATCCAGTTGTCACTGTCTGCTATCAAGCCAAACTGATTATTTGTCAAAGAACTATCTTCTGAGAGGTTACATAAATTACTGTTTCTCAAGACGGTCCATAGGTAGGAAAAGGTAGAAGAATTTACATGCCAGCTCTTATTTCCCCTTGAAAAAAAGTTCTCTTGCTGGGAAATTACTCTCCTGGCATTCCAAGTTGGACGTGCCTGGGTTTTGAGAGGGTCCTACAGCCTCTCATGATTCAGAGGCAACAGGGAAGTCTTGGAGAAGAAGTCAAGAAGCAAATGGCACAGTCATGAGGAAATGTGCTGTTGCATTATAACCCTAAGGGACTGGTTATCTAGTTGCAGCACAGGATAGCTTATACAGTGTTAATTACAACAGTGGTGGCTGGGGTAAAATAAGAATGTCTGAGAAAGTACCTAAGAGTTGTCTGATATAGTCACCAACTGTATACAATTTTTCCCCCTCACGTAAAATTAATTGCAAAATTAACACAGATTTATTACAGAAAAGTTGAATATTGTAGAAAGAAAAAATACAACCAAAAATATAGAACTATTTATATTTTGTTGAATTCTTTTCCAAAATTATAATTTGTCTCTTTTTATTACCCACATGATGGATATCTGACTTTTTCTAAAATTATATATAATTTATATATAATTATGCATAATGTACATAAGCATACAATGTCATTGTAAAATTTCCACACACACACAAAAAAGAAATATATAGAATTACAAGTGAAAACTCCGTCTTTACATCTCAAGCTTCTCTGCCCCAAAACCTCACCCTTGTCAGGAATAATAGTTTGATGTAAAATTCTGCCAGACTATTTTCTTTTTTTTTTTCTTTTTTATTATTTTTTTAGGTTTATTTATTTATTTTGAGAGAAAGAAAGACAGCGAGCATACGCGGGGGAAGGGAGAGAGGGTGGGAGACAGACTCCCTAGCCAGTTCCATGCTCTCAGGCTGGAATCTGACACAGGGCTCTATCCAATGAGCTGCAAGATTATGACCTGAGCTGAAATCAAGTCAGACGCTTAACCAACTGAGCCACCCAGGTGCCCCCAGACCCTTTTCTATGCACACATATACAGTTATATACATATACAAGTATAAATGTAAATACATATAGACTATAAATTATATATTTTTATTTTTACATAAGTGGGATTATGTTACAGGTATTGTATTGTGACCTGCATCATACACTTAATTCTTTCCATGTGATAATAAATATATGGAAATATGGTAATCTTTTTAAGTTTTCAAGTATTACATAATATGAATACATATGCATTTCAGTCACTTTTTAATGACTATTTCAGTAGTTTTCATTTTTTCACATTGCAAATAAATTTTTAAACATACATACGTCTTTATATACATTATCAGTTAACATTATGAGTTCTGGAAATAAATCTGTGTTCTAATCCCAGCTATGCCACTTCCTCATTGTGTGACCTTGAACAAGTAGAAAACCTCTCTAGTCCTTAGTTTCTTCATTTGTAAAATAAATAATAATAGTATTTCTTTTATAGGTTATGTTGTGGAATTAGCTGCTGAAGTTTCAGAAAATTCCTACACACAGCAAGCAACCAATTCATGTTAACTACTATTATGTGCACGTATTTCTACTGGTGCACTTCCAAAGTGAGATTGATAGCTAAAGGGCATATGCACAATACATTTGTGTGGATACTGCCAAAGTACCCTAAAAAAAGGCAATACCAGTTTTCATTGCCATTAACAAGGTATCAGACAGCCCATGTCCATACACTTACCAACATTGCATATTATTGAACTTAATTTTTGTCAGTTTTATGAGCAAAAAAGATATTTTATTTTGCATTTTTGGTCATTTGTATTGTCATTGCTATTCTATGAATTGCTTTTTTATATCCCTTGCTCATTTTCAAATTGAGTTGTCTCTATCTTATTTATCTGTGAGTGCATGTTATATATAGAGATATATTTGTGTATATATTATATATTGTATAATATAGATGTATGTATATATAATATACATATTAAATTTGATATGTAGAATGCAAATTTTTCTCCATCAGTGCTTTAAGTTTTTAATGGTCTCCTTTTTTTTTGCAGAAATTTAAAATTTTATGTACTCAAAACTGCCAATATTTCCATTATCTGGTTTCTGAGTCTGACTTAGTAGGCATCTCCCTACATAAAGATTATGAAAAATTTTTTCTTCTAATGTGTTTAAATTAATTGGTTTCATTTAATGCTAATTTATCTTGAAATTTTCCTATGTATGGAGTAAGATAGCTTCAGAAGTTTTTTTTCTGTTTCACTAATCTCTTCATATATTTATGTAACAGTTTAATATTCTATTTTTTCTTCACTATCTCTTTAATTTTTAAAATAATTCTTTTATTTTTATTAAAATGATATGTTTTCAATATAAAAATTTAAGTAATAAAGAAAATAGACATAAAACGTTACCCCAATTCCCACTGTCAACAAATGTTCATTAAGCACCTCTTTAGTGCCAGCCACTGGTCTAGAAACTGAAGATCTAGCAGTGAATAAATCCAGTACATTTTCCTGCCTTCATGGTGCGTATATTGTAGAGGTTCATAAATCATATTTTACATTTGGGATAACTATCACCCCAGACATCCCTTTACACAAATAAGCAGATGAAAAGATAGTGATATAGAAAATGCAATGCTATTATGCAGTTTATTTCAAATATTAATAGTAAAGCTAATTTTAATGACATTTTACAAAGATAAAAGGTCCTAATGTGACTAAAAGAATAAACAATGGATAAATGTTTCTTGCTCTCCAAAGATATTAAGGGTTTTTTAAAAATCACTGTAGCTTAGGAAATTTTATTAAAATCATTGAGTTTGAAGTCATTGTAGGTTGTTTTTAATTTCATGTTGCAATTTTAGTCATTGTTGATTGAGTCCCTCGTAGTAAACAGAGGAAGCCAGCGTGCTTAGAAACTTCCTCCTGTCTCCTTTTCATCACCTCCCAATTCCTATTGGTGTTTACTTCATCAACTTGAATAATATCTATGCTCTGTCCTCTGACATAATATCCACATTGTTTGCTTTTAGTTTTATATTTAAAGAGATATTACATTCATTAGAGTTCTTTTACCACAGTATCCCCATTCCTGAGTTTTATTTTGATTAATTTTTTTGTTTGTCTGTATTTAATTGAACTGCAACTCTTTCCTGGGTCTCCAGCCTACCAGCAGATTTTGACTTGTCAAGCCTCCATAATCACATAAGCCAACTGCTTTAAAGTCTCTCTCATGCTCTACTGTTGAAATATACAGAAATGTATTATTCATTCACCCATTAAGGGACAATTAGATTGTTCCCAGTGCTTTTACGATCTATGTAGCAACATGGGCCTTGTGTATGTCTCTTTGTCCACATGTGCAAGATTTACCTATGGGACATAGGAGTCAATATGGAATTCCCAAATTTTAGAATAAGAACATGTTCACCTTTACTATATATCGACAAATTGCTCACCAATGTAGTAGTGACAAGGAGGATTGCATTTAGCGGCAAGTGTAAAAGAACCTAACAACCACAAGTGATATGTCTGCATTTCTCTTAGAACACTGAGAACACTCTTCATGGCAACAGGAGAGTTGCCGCAGCTTCAGATCATTTGCTCATTTTTGAGTATAAATCAGAAGGAAGGGTGGACAGGGATAGATAGAGCAGAAATTTTCACAGGAACCCCCCTCAGAATATTTTTCCTTATGTCTCATTGGCCAGAAAAGTTTCATACCGAGCTCCCATGTGCAAGGACAGCTGAGAGAGATGGGTTAAGATGGCCTTGATTGAGGTACACTAGTCATGAGCCATCATCTGGAACCCAGCTCTTTTTGTCCTGGACAAAAGTGTGCTTCTGGAGTTTTGGAAGAAAGAGGGATAGATGTTGGAGAGTCAGCTATCAGTATCTGCTATAGCAGTTGTACAAATTTATGCTATTAGCAGGCTTTCTAGTTTTGTGTTGTGTTGTGTGTGTGTATATGTGTGTTACATGCTAACGTGTTAAGGGTTTTTTCCCAGTCCTTCCAAATTTGATCTATCTGTTCTGTGTTATATATTAACCTAGTTGTTCATATTGGCATTTTCCTGATGCTAAAATACTAAAATAGTTAGGCATTTTTTTTTTTAATTTTTTTTTCAACGTTTATTTATTTTTGGGACAGAGAGAGACAGAGCATGAACGGGGGAGGGGCAGAGAGAGAGGGAGACACAGAATCGGAAACAGGCTCCAGGCTCTGAGCCATCAGCCCAGAGCCCGACGCGGGGCTCGAACTCACGGACAGCGAGATCGTGACCTGGCTGAAGTCGGACGCTTAACCGACTGCGCCACCCAGGCGCCCCGTTAGGCATTTTTTTCATATGTTTATTAGCCATCTGGGTCTCCTCTCGTGTGAACTATGTTTATGGCTTTGTCCTCTTTTTCTGTTCTTCGTTTGTCTGAGGAGCTCTTTATATAATTGAGATATGAAGCATTTTATAAGTTGTATACATTATAAATATTTTCTTCCTGTCCATGACTTACCTTTTAATTTTATTTTGATGTCTTTTATGGAACATAGATTTTTTTCATTTTAATTTATCAAATTGACAATATTTTTCTTTTGTGCCTGGTTTATGAAATCCTTCCCTACCTCTGAAGTCATACCTAACTTCTCCTTTATTTCTCTAAAAGTTTTAAAGTTTTGTTCTCTTCATTTAAATTTCGTTCATCTAGAATATATTCTTACACATAGTGTGAGGCAGAGATTTTATGTTTTCCCATGTGGCTAACAATGGTCCCGGCTTCAGATTTGAGGAGTCTGGTCTTTTGGAACTGAATTATAATGCCATGCCTGTCATACGCCAAGTTCCTACATATGTGTTTGTGTTTGTTCCTATCTCTGAGTTTTGTTCTATTGGTCTATTAATTTATTCCTGAAGTAACAGCACATTTTTATGAATATATATTTGGAATATCAATATCTTATGGGGAAATATCAGTGATACTGATTTATGCATTGCTTGGAATAATGTCAATTATTATTATTGACACATTGGCATGTGTCACTCTCATTAGCAGCAGGCGTATAGATATTCTATTGATATCGGTACCTTGCTCTTGCATGCAGAAACTGCCTAACTCTCATATTAATTCTTGTTGTTTGTCTTTAGACATTACCGGATTTTTCTTTGCAATAATCTTCAGACAGTAGGGGCGCCTGGGTGGCCCAGTCGGTTAAGCGTCCTACTTCGACTCAGGTCATGATCTGGTGGTTTGTGAGTTTGAGCCCCACGTACGGCTCTGTGCTGACAGCTCGGAGCCTGGAACCTGCTTCGGATTCTGTGTCTCCCTCTCCCTCTGCCCCTCCCCTGCTCAGGATCTGACTCTCTCTGTCTTTCAATAATAAATGAACGTTAAAAAAAAAAACTTAAAAAATAATAATCTTCAGATAGTAAGTATTTGAGTCTTCCTAATCTATACAACTGTTATTTCTTTCTTATTTTATTTCACTGGTCAGAAACTCCAGAGTAATGATGGTTATTGGCATGATTTGCTTGTTCCTACTACCAATAAGAATTTTATAATCCTCAAGAATTCCTGGGATAAACTATCCTTGACTATAGCCTATTTTTTAAAATACCTGTTTGATTCAGTTTGTCAATACTTTAAGATATTGGCATGTATACTCATAAGGGAGGATAACCTATAATTTTTCTTTTTTATTTGTTTTTCTAGTTTTAGTATCTAGAATACATTAACCATATAAAAGCTGCTGTATAATCTGCCTCTTTTTCTATTTTTTATCATATTATATTGAAAAGATGGATTTTTCTGTCCTTTGATGTATTGCTAAAACCTGCCTCTAGAGCTGTCTGGACTTGGTGCCTTTATTTTGGATAGTTTTTTGCCTGCTGATTCAATTTCCATGATTGCTATATCCTCAGATATAGGTTTACTCTTCTTGAGTTAATTTAGGTAATTTAAATTTGTATAGAAAATTTTCCATTTGAGTTTAAAAATTTATTTTCCTAAAATTTTAGTAATTTTCTTATGATTTTTGATATCTGAATTTGTACCATATCTATAATTACTTTATTTTTATTACTAATACTATTTACCAGTGCCTTCTCTGCATTATTGAACAATCTTTCTGAGGATTGTCTATTTTATTACTCTTTGGGAAGAACCAGGTTCTGGTTTATTGATCGATGCAGTTAATCAAGGACTTAATCATCTTATTGTGGCACACAATCTTCATCATGTGGTCTCCAAGGCTACCTCAGAATGGGAACAGAAAATGGAGGATGGAGCATATAAAAGGCTTTTGTGTACCAGGACTAGAAATGGCATAGATCACTTCTGTCCACATGACATCAACCCAACTGTAAGAGATCTGAAAAATGCATTTAAATTTGTTGCCCAGGAAGAACAGAAGGAAAAAAAAAAACTTCTATGATCATTTCACTCTTACTTCTACATGAAGAATATACTTGTCTCCTCCCCAGAGAAGACAACAGAAAGTCTCTTCTACTCAGTTTATTCAACTCACAGTCCACGATATCCAAGGAATGTGCAGTCTACTCCAATATATGAATATTTGGCTTCTTCTGAAATGAAATCCTATGAACTGAAGACAACTTATCTTTACCACCACTCCCAAAAACATGCATACACACATCTAATATAAAATAACATATCATGGACTGAACTAACTATAATAAAAACTCAGATCAGTAAGGGGGAAAATGGAAAGCATGTAGCAATACCTAGTGCCTAACCATCTTCAGCAACAAATTTCCAAAATTACTGCAGAGTGGGAAGAGAGTCTTAAAGGTCACAAATCAAAAGAGTTAATGTCAGACCTAGAAGTGGCAAATACCTTTTGGACATATTCCAATGGCTAAAAGTCAACTACGCAGTCCCAATAAAGTTATAAGAAGCCTATGAAAGTATTTTAGTTGTGTGCTAAAAAATAAGACGAGAAAATGGATATTGGTCAGCTCCAGAAGTCCCTATCATCATGGTGAATTGATCATTTTATAATTAAGTTAACTTTTTAACCTTAATAATGATTGCTATGAACTGTTTTTTGTCTTTTTTCTTTTCTTTTTGGCATTTTTTTAAAATTTATTTATTTTGAGAATGAGAGTGAGAGAGAGAGAGCATCAGGGAGGCGCAGAGAAAGAGGGTGAGAGAGAGAATTTTAAGTAGTCTCCGCAGTGTGGACCCAACGCGGGGCTCCAACTCATGAACAAAACTGTGACATCACTACCTAAGCCAAAACCAAGATTCGGACACTTAACAGACTGAGCCATCCAGGCGCCCCTGAAGTGTTTTTTTCTAATATCAATATTAATCTGCCAGATTTACTTTGGTTGGATTTTTTGTGTAACTATTTTCACCCATTACTCTCCATTACTTTCAAACTTCTGAGGTTATTATATTTTAGGTATGATTCTTGAAAAAAATACGTAGCTTAAACTTAGATTTTTAAAATCCAATCTGAGAATCTCCTTAACTTTCTGGTTAATATAACCCATAGTCATTTTTAAAAGTTTGATGCTGGGGAAACAAATCTCTTCAAAAGATAAAACTATCATTCAAGAATTTCTTGTGAAATAAAGACACTTTTTAGAAAAAGACTTGTTTCTACTTGCAGACCCTCCTTAAAAGAACTGCTGAAGTATGTGGGATACAAGAAGGAATGTCTGTGTGATGAAAAAAAAAAATTGGTAAATCTGGTTAAACACTGTAAAAAATGACCAATTTGGGGGTGCTTAAATACAATATGATCAAAGATGTTAATGGGATAACAAGCTTAAATTTTTCAAACTTGAAATTGGGGAGAATTGAATACAAATATTTGTGGAAAATATGGGCTATGGAAATAGATTTGGCAACTGGTAATAAAGAGAAGAAAACCATGGGAGCATTTTTGGATGAAGCACTTCCCCTCATTGGACATGAATCAGACTCTAGGCAACATAGCAAAGTAGGTGAACAGCTCTCATAAAAGGACTCAAAGTATCCAATGGCTCAAACACAGTACAAATTTTTTTTTCTCACACATAAACATCCTCAAAGAGCTGCAGGTTAACAGCTAGAGCTGGAAAAGATTCTGCTTTATGCAGTCATTTATGGACCCAGGCTGAAGAAATAACTTCCACAAATAACTTTCAGGGTCATCCTGAGCATCAACATCTAGCCATTGAAAAGGAAAGGAGCATATCTGAGCATGTGGTACACTTCTCAACACATCTTGAAGGCACGTGAAGCTAATATGT